>NW_027180338.1:0-300000 GCF_040956055.1 Brachionichthys hirsutus
AGAGAAGCCGCGCCACCCGCCCAGCCTTGCGCGCTCGCTTCCTCGTCAGGTGGAAAGCGCGTCCTCTTCACTGTCGCCTTGCGCGCGTTTCTGAGCCTCTAACGCTCAGCTCGGACCTAAAACCGGGAGTCCCAGCGACGCGCACGCTGGCGCACAGCGTCTGGCACAGGTTCTGTGTTTACCGGCTTCTCTCTGAAGCAGCCTGCAGGACCGAAGAGAAAGTGACGACAGCGCACGAGTAAAGCCCAACCGCCCGCCTGCACCCCCTGACCTCGCAGGAGGGAGGGAGGAGGGGAGGGGAGGGGAGGGGAGAGAGAGAGAGAGAGAGAGAGAGAGAGAGAGAGAGAGAGAGAGAGAGAGAGAGAGAGAGAGAGAGTTTGGGGTGAGCTTGTGTCGCACAGCAGGAAGCCGCAGACACAGTGAAAGCACAGCTGCGGCTGTTTATTACTGTCTCACAGGTGATGGTCCGTCTCGAGCATTACTCAGAAAGCTGTAATGAATTTTGATGACATGTTTGGAGATTAAGGATGACTCATTGGGATTTATTGGTGATTCAAAGTGTTTTACAATAATAATTTACTGTAGTTTCATCCATTTCAGAAAATGGATGGATGGATGGACTAAGGCCTGTTTCATGGTTTTTAATTCTAACTCCAAGGATAAATGTAATAGTGCAGCGATATTTCTGGAGAGTAGCAATTGTCTGGATCTGTTTTCATTTAAAAGGGTACTTTGACGTGCTGATTCAGTTAGTCAAATTATGTAGTAGCAGACTTCTTCAAGTTTATATTTTAATTTGATTACTTTAGCTATTTTTCTAGGCAAAAATACCAAACAGTTTCCTCCTGCATCTCTGCTGTCAGTATTTCCTTTTCCTCAGCTGACCATTAAAAAAAAAATATATATATATAGGTTTTGTACTGTTAGAGAAAAAAAGCACATTTAACAACCTAATTTTATCTGAGAAATTGTAACAAAGTTGACATTTAATAGGGTTCATTTCTCAAGAAAATGATGGCAGATTTATGAATATTATATTTTTAACTGTTATTTGTTTTTACTCATTTTCACTGGGATGCACTTTAGTAGAGTAGGTTTCATGAATTATCGTGCTTACTCAGATGACAGCTGCAGAGTCAGAGCTAACGAGGGATTAACGCCAAAATGGGTTATATCTTTATGCTGCATTCTGTTTCCCCGTGCAGCAGCTGGTAATTAACATATATCAAAAATGCAGATCATGTTAAATGTCACTGATGAACCAATCCTGTCTGCTATGGGGGTGGAGCGTACTTTAAAGTATTTGTATAACAAGCGTTCAATCATGAAGCGCTGGATTTGTCTCTGCTGGGTGGCAAATATTTGGAAAGGCTCAAATCTGCAGGTCTGCTTGTCTCTCAGGGAAAGAAACAAGAACGTTTTTAGTCTGTCATTGAAATGTTACAGTGTTACTCTGCACCTGAATGCCTTTAAGAAAGATAAAACACTTTTTTAAAAATTATTATTATCTCCGAGAGAATAACAAGGACTATAAATTAATATGCACACCAGGTAATTAACTTATCATTAACTTGTCAACAGGAGGCCAATGAAGTTTAAGTCACATTAACACATGCACAGTTCAGTTTTCATTTCCCTTTAGTGAGAGCATCCAAACATCGCTTCTGAAAAGCAGCTACAAGCCGGATATAATAATATGTCACACCAAACCTCTGATCCACATCTTCATCACACCCGGAATTCCCCAGGCACTGCGAAACACTCATTTGTCCCTTTTTACCCCACACACTCCCAGGAGGGGTGCGGTGCCTGTCAAACTGACATCGGATGAGATTCACCAATCGCAGCCGAGTCTAGATCTACAGTATCGCACGAATTTGCTTTATCTGCCTGTCCGACAGTCTATTCGCAGTAGCAGTATCCGACTGAAGGCCCATTTCTGTCAAAGAGATAAAGCCAGAGAATGCCTCTCAGATAATTCGGAAGCATCCCCCCCCCCCCCCCCCCCCTCATATCTGTCTCACAGGCAGTTAAAAAACAGGGAGCTCCTGACAGTCCCTGAGAAATTGAAACCGTCTGTGCTGTCAGGAACTCACCAACTCTAACTGAGAGACACCGGAAATGACCTTGGAGGATTCTCCCTCTCCACCACCCCCCCCCCCCCCTCGTCTTTTGGGGGACGACAGAAAATGAAGTGATACAGAAACACGACTGGTGCAAGGTTAGATGTGCAGATGGGAAATGAGACGCCGAGGCCACAAGAGACCAGAACATAGACGCAACACCCGGAGCTCTTGCAATCCACTTCTGGGATTGATTTTGACCTGTCATGAAAGAAAACCTGTATATACTGCATATAATCAGCAAAACATTTAACCATTTAACCAACCTATTACTCTCTGAGACACCGTTTTTCTCTGTAGTTCAATTCAGTTCATGGCTAAGCCAACCAGAAGCACACCGAAGGAGCAATTTGCTCTATTTGAACTATAGTTGTCTCTCCCAGGTGCAGCTCGGTCAGATATCAATCATATCTATGGAAACATTGGTATTGGTGTCTGTTAAGACTCTCCTGAATAAGATGATGTTTTGCTGTGTTTTTGTGTTGTATGTTTTTACTATTGGGTCTAGAGCCTGTAATAAAGTTTATATATGTTAACTACACAAATGAAGATACGGTGATAAAATAATGGCTGTACGGCCGAACAGGTCACCAGGACCCAAACAACAACTCCCTGAAACATTAAGACGATTAAGGTTGATACTCCTATGAAGTCACCATGCAACATTTCTCACAAGACCGAGATACTCTAAAAAATGAGAAATCTGGTATTAAAGCTGCGTTGTATTCTCTTTTATTTTGGTTCCATCACTTCCTTCATGCTGCTCCACAGAACGCCGCCGCCGCCGCCTTAAGGCTCAGGAAGAGACTCAGATGATGAATAGAGATGTCAGATGGCCACAAAAAGGTTGGATTCTTAACTGGCTGACTGACCCATCGTTCTAAATAGTGGCCGAACAAATAAGATCGACCCTCAATCCCCGTCGGAAACACATTGTTGATTTACAAATTGTTCGATAGGTGAAAATGGTGTAAGAAAACGTTTGTGAATTTCTGGGTGCTCTTTGTTTGTAAAGACGTGTGCAAACCCTGGAATTTGCTATTCTCATGTTGGATCTAATACGTGTTCACATGCTATGATGCATAACTGTGAAGCGTGTTTTTGTAATTGTGTTTCTGCAATCAGTTAAACGCGAGCGCATGTACCGGAGCGCATCGCTGATACCTGGCTGCAATATATTGATTCTTCCTCCCATACTCTCCTGGCAGCAATTTTACTATTTTACTTGATAACGGAGTGTGAAATGAATTGTGAGGGAAACATCTTGTCTAATACCGCACACATAGTATAATGCACAAAGGTACTCCCAATAATTAGATTCATTTAAATGGGAGGCATGTCAGACTCGGCCTGGAGTACTGTGTGTTCAGTGTGTTTGTCAGAGGGAAAACTCAGGCTACCAAATGGACTGAATCTAGCCTCCCATCATAGAGGCTAAATGGATGCTTCCATGGTAGACAGCAGCTGAGCATGAATCAAGCAGCATTAAATCCAAACTAGCAATTACAGCATAGAGCAGAATATGTACATATGGCCATAACCATAAAGAAAGTCAGGGCAGAAAACAAACAGCGATAAATGTGATGAAGAGGGAAGCAATGGCTTAGAGTGAGGGAGGAGGAGGATCACAGCGATGAAGGAAAATCGCCGTGAATGATAATGTTGACAATCACCACTGAAATCAAAGTGATTACGCCCATTCTTGTGTTGATGAAAATGATAGTTTCCAAGAGTACGGTTATAAGTAAGAGGGCGGCGGCGGCGGCGATGAGAAGCACGAGTACTCAAAACCAATATGGTCTGCAAGCATATACAGACGCAATAAAGAAGGGGAAGGGTTTTTCCCTTTGACTCAGAAGCTCAGACATCTACCAAGGATAAATGAAATCCATTGGAAGACCCTAACCATGCAGGAGAGATGCATTCAGGTGCCTCTGGGAGACGGGAGTCAGCAGAGCTGTAAAAAAATCAGCCAAGTCATTAATGAAGTTAAGACCACAGTCGCTGTGGCGGGAGATCTTAATCACCAGCGAGAACAGAAGGCTCGAGACCCAGTCCGGACCCGCCTGGTCTGCTTCACGCTAACGCTAATTAGAACGATCAAAAGGAGAGGCTGGTAATCTGTTCAATTTCCCCAGCCTGGAGAGGCATCCTGCAGGGCCGAGGACAGCCCCGAACCCAGGCCGTTACACTCGTTGTGGCTTAAGCCGCTGTTTGTGCCGCAGCATCCTGTAAAGGAGGATATAATGAAGCCAGCGCTGCAGGTAGAGTCGTTAGAAAATAACCGTTATTGAATATTCATCACAAGGCAGAGTCCTGAGGTTTATATGATGGTCACGGTGAGATCTGCAACACATTTCTATTAAGTTTCAAACGTCTTCCGGTAATGTTTCCGTCGTGCGGCCTCCTCCTTCTGGAAACACGAAACGGTCCACCAGGGGAGGCGTAAAGAGTCACACACAGAGGAGGAAACTCAAAGTGTGTCCCCAGTGTCTGTCTGTCTGTCTCGCTGCTGCCTGCCTGGCACCCAGGCTCTCTCTGCTGACACCCAGGCCTGCGTTCAGCTACAGCACAAGCCTTGCAGCACGCAGATGTCCAAACAATTTACTGCCCGCACAGAAGCCGGTAATTTCTCTGGTGTTCAGTGTAGGCCTCGCACCTGCTGTTTCCCGCCTTCTCTAACAAACCACTAAACGTCCAAAAGAAAGGGGAAGTCAGCAGGAGTCGACTTAGACATCCAATTAAGGAAGTCAGGGCTGTATGAGACAGAAAAGAACTTGTATAACGTGTGACTGTCCTCTGCTCTTGCAGCAAGTCCTTTTTCTTTGTGAAAAGATTTTGTCTGGAAATCACCGAGCAGGTCTGCAGGTTTCAGATGCAGCAGATCATCAGCCTGGTCTGATGATCTGCTGCTTGACCTCAGAGGCAGACGTGCAGTCTTCCGGATCGCCACAACGTTGTCATGGTTAAACAGTCTGGCGTCGGATTGATGGCGATATAACAACTCCGTTCTATCCTTGAGTTGTTTGTGTATCAACCATTTTAGCATTAAAAAAAAAGGCTATGTGTTTGTGTTTGTGTTTTTTCTGGTAAAACAAGTGCATGTGTGAACCCAGAAGGACCCTGCTGAGTGGATGCACACTGTCAAGATCAATTATTGATCAGTCCTGGAGCAGTCAGGTGTAAAATACTTCTGTGCTACACTGAAACATGGGCTCACAACTCACCATCACACATAACACAAGAGCGAAAGAGCGAGAGGCAGCGAAATAACGGTGCCTTCAGTTTAAAATCACTGCGAGTCACAAGGTTGGAGCGTCTGTACGGTAAAGAGCAGAAAGGCAACCTTATCACCAGACAGTTACAAATATTGATCATGGATGATTCAGCAAAAGTGCAAGCAAAGCTCCATTAAAGTTCACAATGACAATTAGTCAAAATTGTGAAAAGTTTTTTTTTTGTGACATTTATGCAGCTTGAGGGCTACGGGATGCTAATTTTGGTCTCTATCATCGAAGTCAAAACGGGCCACCACCTCGATCTCGGCACCATTGTGCTTTTCTGTCTCTCCATAAAGGGCACACTTCTCCCTGCAGTGGATCCAGACTGTTTTACTGAATCACCCAACGTGTATTATGGCTTATAGCCAGGACACTCAGAAAGTAGCAATATAGATATAAACATTTAAATGTTCCTTAAGGTATATATATATATAAAAAAAAGCATTTGAATTATGTAATTTAACCCAAAGTTACAGTCTGCAACAAAGACCACGAGGATCCTTGAGAATTTGAAGATTTAATCTTCTGTGTGGCCGATTAAACTAACTCTATTTCAGGTATGTATATCCTGTCAGGTTGATAAGGCTTTGTCAGGTATCATCTAATATATTGGGTATTTAAAGAGGACCTCTGTGTGACCCGCTGACTCAGACAGCTTCATGTAGAAGCTACATGTGAGCCCACTGCCAATTATTCTCCTGTCTTGAAGAGTAAATTACCACTCAGAGGATAACTCCTGATATGATTCTTCAATAATCATCATTTAAGTGGACTCCATATTTAATAATATTTGTGTTTATTGGAGCTTCTGTTTTTTTTGGGGGGGGGGGGGGGGGGGATTATTGGTTTTTTATTGGTTGAGCTAATAGACTGTCTAATTGTTTCGGCATTTTTCAAAGGAATAAAAATCAAAATAAAAAACCCAGTCCAGCAGCACTCAGTCTCAATTATCGCTTGTATTTGACAAATGCTGTGTTAAAAATACCGTAATTTAGCCTCTGACTGCTAGTTTTACTGCCTCACAGAAACAGACAGCACATCTTTAGTTAATATTTTCATTTGAAAACGCTTTATAACCAAATATTATTTAGCCAAAAGGATGCAACCTAATCTTCTGGCGTTCGTTTCATCACTTTGAACCTCATGTTTGAATATTGAATAAATGAATTATGGTCTTTACAACAACAGTTGTGACCAGGCTTTCATATTGTAACAACCTACAGGGGGTCAAAGACGCCATTACAGTCAATGGTCCATATCGTACAGCGTTTATCAGTCCTCTAAATACTCAAACATTTTCGCTCTATTAAATTTAGCATGAATGTTTTTGACCGAAATGATGATGCAATATGAGACAGTGGATAAAATGAGATCAGATCAAAGCAGTTTAATCATGATTGTCTACTTTTTCAAGTGGATTATATAATACAACAGCAATGATTAGAGGAGAATATAGAGAAAACCTCCCCGACAAAAAGAAAATCAGATGGCAAATGGACCTTGCAATAGACAGTGTTGAATTATTCAGAATCTAAACAACAGGACAGCACATCAATATACCATAGGAGCTGATGGGTGAATAGTTTTCAAGTGCAATAGTGTGTGACTTCAGAACTTTGTGCTTCATTTACTGCGAGTCAGCATAGTAAAAACCTTTCCCATTTACATAGCTTAGATTAATTTGGATTAAGCACCTATTTCCCGTCAGCAAATAAACAAAATGATATTAAATGTATCTGTAAAGACAAGACAAGCTTTATTAGCTTTTCTCTAAATATGTTGCATTTTCAATGGATTTTTAATAATGAACTAAAACCCTTAGCAGCCCCTCAACGAGAATCGGAAGGTACGGAGGAGAGGGAGGATGGAGGAAGGTTTCAGATCGCTTATTTCAGCCCATCCGTCTTGCACCACTTATCCAATCCCCCGTCATCCCACCCCTTGCCATCATCTTACACCTGAGGTCTGCTAGTGCATGTTATCACTCAGCTGGCAGCCGAGGGAGGCTACAGAGGAATTCTTATGAACGAAATGCTCCCCTATTGCCATCCGACCCTGGGCACTCCATCTCCATTTTTCCTGCCATCACTCTGTAGCTGTCCTCCTCTCTCACTACTGTAACCATTATGCTATTATCTCCTCCATATATCAAACGTGTGTAACTAACTCCTCCCCCCCCTCCCCTCTCCAGATCACCGATCTGATCCGCTAAGCAGGGCAGACTTCAGATGTGTGTGATGGTTTGGCATGTCTCCCACCAACAACTGACTCCTTCCGCCCCAACGGAACCAAAATCTTCTCACCTGGTGCCGTTGTTCCACATTTTCAACAGTACATTTACAGTAATTTAAAGTACGGTTCCTCAATGTATTTAATATTTACAGTATATTACTGTGTATTAAACTATAATTCGTGACTATTGTTGTATACAGTAATGTTTACAGTGCATTCTTGTAAATAATAGCATTAAAGCAAATTGCTGTTATTATATTTCCCCCCCCCCCCAAAATTGCATTATATTGCATGACATTAATAGTCACAGATTTCAACGTACATTTGCAGCAAAGGTTTATAGTGCATTATCTGTCCGTCAGCGTTGTAGACATCCTACATATGAGTCAGCCAAGCAGAGGTAATGAAAGCAGCCATGCCTCTCAGACAGGGATCCAGAATGTTGCAGGAGTGGACATGAGATTAGAATAAATAGGACTGAGTGTGCACAAATAAACAGAGTGGCTGAAACACGACATGTTTGTGCTTGATGGAGGACACCTGTTGCTTGCAATTTTAGTTCTGTTGTGTTGTGATGCATGCTATAACAATGAGGCTTACATTCAACATAGTATGGGCCAAGACAGTGAAATATATAACGATTGTCGTCTCAGCCAGCCACATTTATGGTTTCAAATGATCATGCAAAAATATTCCATCTACCCTCTTTAAACATGCTTTCAAGTTGTGCCAAAAAATTATTTGCATGCAAAACAGTGACACACACAATGACTCTATTACTCAATCTAAAGTAAAATAAACGAAAGAAAAGCAAAAAAACTATCACTAGCGACAGCTAGCGTTGCATGCGCATGATTTAGTCAGGTAGAGTGGCGAAGTCTGCAGCGTGAAGGCCTCCCTGCGGCCATCAAATGAATAAGTGGTGGATTAAAAGCAATTCAAACACCATCTGTGTCAGGAAGAAAAATGCATAAATCTTCAGGTCAGTTCAGCCAAGGTCAAACCTCTTTAGAGAACATTTTGTTTTGATTCTCCTACATGACTAAATATATAAAAAAAATGGAATAAAATGCACCCTTAGCTGCATCTGTCCCCGCAGCTAGTTTAAATTACTACTTGCAAAGCTTTTCAGCTCCCCACATCTGAAACTTCTGCTGTGCTGAAAGCATAAACAAAACCAGCAACAAGCCTTTCAAGGAATAATGTCTCTGTTGCTGAATAATTTACAGCTATATAGTTTTTCTTTTACCAATTTAAAAAGCCCAACTCTCTTTTCCAAGCGATTCCACGCCCGTTCAGGTATTTCTTTCTCACCTGCCTCTGTCAGAGCCGGTCTGAATGGTCCCTAATCTTGTAATGATGATGAGATTTAAAGGAGGATTACTTGTACTCTTCTTGTTTTGCCCTTTTCACCTTTTACTTCCTCTCTATTTGCAGCTCATGTGGGACAGTAAAAAAAAAACATCAAGGAGAAGGCTTGCAGTGGACTTTGTGTATTTTTCTCTGCATGTATTCGAAGATTCCTTAAGAACACATCAGATTTAGCTAAACAACACAGAGAAAACACCACAGCATAGAAACAGAAGCTGCAGATCTCGTGAAACATCATCTTGAGAGGACAGCAGCAGCAACAGTGGTGCGTATAGGTTCAGTAAATGTGTAAAAATTGATGCAGCGTGGATTTAAAAGTGCAGCCATGCTTGAAGAAAATTGAAATAGGCTAAAAATGCAAACTGAATATCACAAAGGAGACAGATGTATGGATGTGTAGGAGAGGAATTACATGTGAAGAAGGTGAGGTCATCTCTATGGGAGCTGTATTCCGGTCATCCCTGTCTGAAATGTCACACTCCCCTGCTCTGACACGGCTCGTCACGAACAATGTCACACTAACCAGCTGTCAATCACACGCTAATTAGGAATGGGTGAGACCTGTGCTGCATGAGATACGAGGACAGAACATCAAGCATGAGCATAAAAGAATCAAATACATGGCGTTTACACACATTTGTGACTCAGCTGACGTTGACTCAACCGGGACTGGACAGGCAGAGGAAATGGAACTGGAGAAAAAGATCAGCCACCTATCATGACACTCGCATGGATGTGCGCACACACACACACGCACACAAAGAGAGAGATAGGGAGCACCTCAACATTTAATTCAGATCAGCAGCGATCCCTAAGATTAGTGTGTAATTTCCAGCAGAAGTAATTCTTACGGATTATCAGATTTATTAGACGGAGAAAATGAACTGCTGACTTCAGTTTAACAGGCATCAGAGCAACTGGGGCCGCAGTAAATTAAATGTTAATGTATGTTTGGTTTGGTATCAGGTGTAAACATCCTTTAAATCAATAATAACCTGCATCACTGGCTGCAAAGGTCTAACAGTTTGAAATGTTAATGGTGGAACTTCAGATGTCTGTAGTAAAAGCAAAACCTTGTACTGTGTGTGTACGCATGCGTGCAAGAGAAGGGGGGGAAAGAATAATGGATTTTGAAATAAATGCATGAAAGGATGTAAATGTCATGCTGTACGCACAGAAATATTAATGAACCTGAGAAAAAGGAAGCAGCGTCGTGACTCTTGATTCGCGTCGAGTCTGTATTCATGACAGCATTACGGTCTTCAACATGAAGGCATGATTGATGAGCTCCGGCGACACTATTGAAATCACTCTACTCATTTTTACAACCGAAGCGCTTTGGTCAGGAGGGGAAAGGAAAGCAGAGGGACGCTATTACGGCAAATGATTATACAGTCATAGATTTTATTCAAAGGGTGATGCTGATTTTTTATTACGCAGAATGTGTTAAAGTGAAAACCCAAATTCACACTGCATGATTGATGCACTGATGGATGGCCAGATCGCCGTCTACATTATTCCCTCTATATGGCTTCATCCACTCCCTCTGTTGCTCTGCATCACCTCCTTTCAGTCAGCTTGTCCGATCAGAGGCTACCAGTCTGCTGACTAATACATGCATTATCTATGCATTAGCACAGAGGATCAGGTGCAACAATTTATTGCTCATAAAATGCAGCCAGGATTTCAACTCCATGTCTCAACAATCTAAAAACTTTCTAAAACAGCTTTGATGCCCGTAGAAAAACACGGGCCGTGAAATCTTCCCTCCGTAACTGTCAAGAAGAAAACGTTCAATACCAAGCCTCTGTGCTCTCGGACAAATGGATAGGTAGATGAGTCTCATGCCTGACTAGGTTTTCTTTCGAGCAGCGCCATGCATTCCCATGTTCCATGCTGATGACAGGGTCACCACTTCCCCAGGTAGATCGGCTGCAGGGTCTCTAACCGTCTTCGCTGCCCACTCACCGTAAACCCGAGATACAGAAATGCATAGATGACACACGGAGCCCAAAAGCGCTATAAAGGGTGATTAGAAGGCTGTGTAAAGAATGGATGCAAGGATCAATAGAGAAGATAGAAGAATGGGAGGGATGGTGCAGGATAGAGATACAAGATTCAGATGCAAAAAAAACTGAGGGATGATGGCAGACATTATTATGAAACAACAGAACGCAGCGATCTTTCTTGGTGCTTTAATGGCGACAACATGTGATACAGATCCGATTATTCAACGTCAATTATTTCAGATCTGCCTTTTTAACACCCAAATAGGCTCTGAAGCGTCTGATCCTAAACTATAAAGCCCTCCACACAGCGATCAGCCAGCTGACTGGCAAGCCATTTTCTTATTCTTCACACAACAGACCCATTTCCACGCCAAACATGTCGACTTAAGAACGCATAAAAAGCACAGGTGTAAATAATAACATAAGAGAGAAGCATAGGCTGCATTAGCGGTTCTAATCTCTCCTGTGTCTTGGCTCCTTTTGTATGCACACAAACCAGCTGACAGCGTGGCCTGATGGAAAGGAAGCACCCCAGGACCTCACTTTGGAAGACCCTGAAAAGACATGGCTTAAAATAAACAGATATGTGATTCATCAAAGAAAAGAGGCTGAATAAATGTGGAAGAAGTAAAACTTCTATCCACCATGAAACATCGAAACGTCGAATGAGGGAGCAGCATCACGAATACATATTTTGTATCTGGTTCTCTCATATGACAGAGACTGGTATCACCATAGTGATTTATCGCCCAGCTCTGGTATTGAGAAACAATGATGATAAACGAATAGAGAAATTGAAGAATAGATTTGCGGATGCATGGAAGTATAAATATAGGACAGCGCTGAACTGAAGCAGAAGAAAGGGGCCGATGGCCGCAGAGAGGAGCTGGATGAGAACAGGTGAGCACAGTAGAAGCAGTGGGGAGAGAATTACAATGAGCCTCATGGCCTAAAAACCGCTCTCTCTCATTTTGGTGAGCACGTCCACCCTGTCCCGGAGCAGACAGGTGTACCTGCAGCCCGAACAGAGTGGATACTATTTCACTGTCTTGTCTCCGTGCTAAGAATAGTCAGCTGTGCGTCTGAAGCAGCAGCTCACCGAGATAGCTCACACATTCTGGGTTACTTAAGTTCACACGGCAGAATCTCACATGACACACAACTGTTTCTATACATTGTGTTTACACACAGACGCATGTGCATGCTCATCACACGCACCATCCTGAACACTATTCTCGCCACAGCCTTGCCTCTCCTCATCTACGATCCCCCCCCCCCCCCAGGCCTATAAGTGTCCCTCCTCTCGCTCCCTCCTGCAGCACCCGCGGCCCCCTCGGGGAACAACTCGGAGCTGTGTTGTCAGGCTGCAGAGCCCTTAGAGATGGCAGGGATGACAATGTATGGCCCCCCTGGGGGTCTGAAAGAGATGGCGACGAAGAGAAGGAGACAAGAAGGCGAAGCAGTGTGGGGAGTTATAGATTGAGATGTGATCTCTCCGTGCAAAGTAATACAATTTGGGAGCACGGACGGAAAAGGAAAGTCCTACAACATCTTCCCCTGTCAACATTTTCTTACCTAAACTGATATATTCTAAAGTGTCTCTGCCTGTCCCCCGTGGATATGGAGCAGTGGTATCGTTCACTTTAATGCATCTCTACTACAATTCCCCGATGACACAAGGGACAATGAAATTGTGTAGCGTGAGAAGAAAAAGGGTTTTGTCAGACATGTTGTCATAGGCTGCATGTGGGGGCTGTGGGGGCTGTGGGGTCTAAAGGCTCGGTTAAATGCACAGGTAGCTCAGGGAGCCAGAATGCAATGCATCAGATTAAACCTGCATCAGAACACAAGTGAGACGGAGGCATCAGGCTAAAGGTCAAAAATGTCAAATCATACTTGACATGACCGGTAATGGCCAATTCCCTATCAGTGCATGGATCAGGCAATTTAAAAAAAAAGTTGTGATCTTCAAATAAATCCCATAAATCTCTCATTCACAAATTATATTGAGTAAAGAAGCAGAAAGAGCTTTGAGCTTCAAATCCGACTGGCCTCTCTCCGAGGCCCATCTGTGTAACCATAGCAATCGAGCGGTCCTCGTCTCCGTGTGTTCATTCAGTCCCCAAAGGTGTGTGTGTGTGTGTGTGTCTGTCTGTGTGACACACAGGTAGTAGATACATTACATAAATAATAAATACATTTCCTTTAAATTGTAGCTGGCAAACTCCTACTGTCACTATCGACTGAAGGAGGTGGCACGCATGTATATAAATAATTATAATGTAAATAATTATAATTGTGACTATTTGTTATTTCTGGGGGGAGGCCTTTCACAAAATAATAGGAGGCAGAATCCATTCAGATCAGGGTTGTGTGCTCTAAATCTCCACTCTCTCTCCAGTGCCAGGCTTGTGTCACTCCAGACTGACGCTCCTCCTCAGTCTAACTATAGAATCAACAAATGCTGTCAATCTGTAGTGGGACGCCTACATCAGGGGACAAAATGAGATGGTAGACAAGAAAGGGGACGGACAACGGAGTGTATGCATGCATGTATGTGAACACACTGTAATAGGAGGACGTGGAGAACGTGATTTTCTCTCTTACTCAAACAAATCTAAATGCATCACAAGTGCTAACTTGCCTTGAAAGTTTTTTTTGACAGGTTGGAGAAGTAGCCAATAAAAACTCTGCAGGGCAGATGAATCCAGCCAAAATCCAATAAGAGTTTCAGAGGCTGAGAAAGCTCAGGAGGAGGTCAGGAAGAGCAGAGCAAAATGCAGATGTGTGTCAGAGTGAGTAAGAGAGAATGCATTTTATTTATCATCCGTGTTGTGGAAGCTGGCATGTAGCTCTGGAACAGCTTGGCAGATCACCCATCCGTGGACCACTGGGAGACCGGAGTGGTGTGAGGACCTGTGAGGTGACGTCAAACTGCCTGACATATCTATCACCTGAGTCCTCTGGGACTCAGAGCACACAGGGAGGCACAGGTGACAGAGAAACATGGGCTGTCAGGTCCATTGCACATGGAGAGTTCTCCAAACACCACCTGCCCCCAAGTGTCGAACAGGGAATTTAACGTTGACCTCTTCAATACAAATCAAAGCTGAAACACAGAGAGTCCACAGAGACACCCACGCAGGAAGCACTCTGGCAGATGTCCATGTAGATTTAAGAAACACACAGAAACATGTTTGAGTTTTCATGGTCATACATTTATGATTGAGAACAAAGAAAATGAATTAAAAAGGATGGATATGCTGTCCACATACTCTGTATGACTCTGTATTGTATTAGCAGATGGGCCGGCAGCAGGGTCTGGGGGGGTTCGATGATAAGAGGCATGCTTAAATAATTGAATATGAATCTGGAAATGACAGACAAATCCAGACGAGCAAACAGAACCAACAGAGCCTCTGTGGAGAAGATAAAGTGAATTACAATAGCTTGAAGCCTCCTCCCCTCAGTTTATCTTTCATGGGTCACAAACTTCAACTGTTAGATCAGTTGGGAGTTGTGGGATTTTCCCAGAGTAGTCGGATTATTGCATGAAGGTTTCTATAAAAGCGATAAAGACCTCAATGAAAGGTCAAGACACCTTATCAGATTCTCTGGCGCACCTGTTGGAATGATCTCATTCATACAAGCCAATGGCTTCGTTGTTTTATTTGCCCTTTGCTGTTTTAACATGGAAAATGGAGGCAGGGATAGCGACAGGGATTACAGCTCAATAACAGGCATTATGGCTTCCCATTTTCAACCCACACAGGGATTAGCCCGGCATGTAGAGCCCCACAACAGTGTTGTAGCATAATAAAACGGCCATCAAATAGAAACGCATTTAGCAACAATGACGACCAATAAAGAGACAGAGAACACGTCCACCAAACTGGAAATGGAACCACTTATCACGGTGATGGAGTGTAAACCATCAGGTGACATCTTACTGCGACATGAGCAGTACACAAAAACAGATGGCACAAAAACATAATAACCAGATACGAGGGCATGTCTCTCCTCTTCATCTCCTCTTTGGTAATCTATTTAAAAATCTTTCATTTCAATTTGATGTTTCATTGACATTGAATATAAAATGACTTTTATTGGTGATTTTGGTCTATTATTATGAAACACATAAGATTCATTAGTGAATGTCAAAACGTATTCTCCACTAATCAAACGCTGGGCGGCGCGGTAGCAAGAAGGTACCGGGTTTGAATCCACCAAATCTTGGAAATATAATTTCAGCAAATCAACAAATATCTGATTCAGTAGCAGTTACAGTAGAGTATTAATAGCATACCAAGAAATTCTAATATACTCAATGTAATAATTCAAATTCTAACTTTACTTTCCGCAATGGAAAATATGTTTTCTTATATCTGTTCATTATGTTTCTTGCTTGATGTTTCAATGTGGGCAACTTTATGAGGTCGGGGTTAGGGATCAGAATTTGGATTCTATTGTGACCGAAAGTGTATCCTGCATTAGAAAACTGAAACAATGAGCTAAAAGACACCAACGTCAAGTCAGGTCATTTTCACCAAGTCTACCATGTTGTACAACCCTTTTTCTATGATAGACAAAGTAGGACAAACTAAACACTACTTTTTGTGACATGTTAAGGAACCACTTGAGGATGAGGATGCTCAGTGTAACGAAATACCAAACCTTGAAGGAAGACATCCTGTCAAGATTGACAAACAAAAAATCAGCAAAATATTGCAGATGCTGAAACCTCCTAATTTTGTGTTTAAATACTTATGGATCAAATGATCAATCGGGCACAAGCAAGCACTATTTTATTTATGGATCACCAGGCATGTAGTATCTGTACATGAGCAACACAAAGGAAAGTCCTCTTATCTTTGTGAAGCAGAATCGCTGCTGCTGTGAGAAGGGACGTAGTGGGAGAATCAAAGTTGGGTGAGGGGTGGAAGGGAAGAGAAAGAGAGGGGGGGGGGGGGCGATGATGAGTGTGGTTCAGCTGTGCGCATAGTTCTGCGCTGGCCGGCCATTTCTCCTCACAGCGTCAAAGCGCAATGATTTATGGGCTATTTGGAGATAGCTGGGCTACCAAATGTACACAGTCCCTCGCAGCCGAAAGTAGCCGAGAGAGAGGGAGGAAGGCTCAGGGAGGAGAGGGAGGAATGCTCCGGGAGGAGAGGGAGGAATGCTCAGGGAGGAGAGGGAGGGATGCTCAGGGAGATAGCGTGGCTGTGGATCATTCCTCACACAGAAGTGGTGCTGAATTTGGGGAGGTGAAAAATGTAGAGGCGGATAAGACGGAGGGCTGGACAAAGGAAAATGTGAAGGAGGGGAGGATGGGCGGAGGAATGGAAGGAATGAAGAAGAGGAGGGCAGCACTTTGATCTTGGCCACAGAGTTGGTATTCAGCCCCAATGTCTCGCTCTCTCTCCCTCACACTCCCCCCTCTGTCCACCCGTTATCTCTAAACCCTGCTCTAAACTCACCGACACAAACGCACAACAATGTTTTCTTGTTTCTCCAGACAAATGTCTAAATAACGGCTTCTTTGGACTATATTCCTGGTGGTTTGTGGAAATATATGAATCACTCCAAACACATTTGGGGGATAATGTGTTTGGGGTTAAGTGACAGAATGACAGTGATTACACGCTCGCATTCTGACAGTGTAATGGCTGCATTTGTCTCTCTTCATTTTTCTGTGATTTATATGGCAACAATGAGGCTCCCAGGCCGGACATGCGTCGTCTCAGTTACATAAAGTCCTTTATAATTTGTAATTTGGGCTTTCTGGGGGAGACGTTAGAGATCCATTTGGAGAGTGATGTGAACGATTTGCCTTCATAATAATAATAATAATTGGAAGCAGGCAGCATAATGAAATCTTTTTTTTTTTCAGATTTTTTTTTCTTTTTTTAGATTTTCTGTTTTCAAACCAACTTTTCCTCTTCAGCCGAGAGGGAAAACCATTTTGCATTTCATTCTTTTTAAACATCCGTTATTACACATTTGCTTGTTATAAATCTAGCATATTTAATTGTGCCATAAATATACACATCTAATATAACCAAAGGCGGGTTACTGGGATCTCTCCAGAAATGATGCTATAGTATAGTCCATCAAACGTAAAAGCAAAGGGGCCCTGAAGAGGCTGCATTATATGAGCCACACAAATGCATTCTAGTGAATCCTGTCTGTCTGCCTCACCCATCTCTCTCCCCATATCTTCCTCTATGTGTGCCTCACCTCATCGAAGGGATCCGGGTTTTATCAAGACAAAGCTGAGACCGGCAATTACACGAACAATTTCCGTTGACATTGTTTTTTGCCACCGTTGCCTTTCATCCTCCATTTCCCCTTGGACGACACACTTTCATTCCAGCTCACCTGAACACAAATTCAGCTCCTGTCACATCTCCAAACAACAAGCGTCTTCAGCAGCGACATCTTACCGCTACAAGCTTTGTCCTGAACAAAAGGGAACGTTTCATCTTGTCTGCTATATTATGTGGATTCTACCAAATTCATCTTGAAAGGAAAAGCTTCAATGCATAGCTGCTTCCGTGCACTTCAAGGCAGGTTTAACTTGCCCCTTTATGTCAGCTAAACAATCATTTGCAGTGCTCTCCCATTCCTCGTCATCCTGGCTGACTGCTCAGTGCCGATCAAATGCACTGATGAAGATGCTTCTTATTGTTCCCCTGGTACGGGTTTAACAGAAACAAGAATAAAGCGCTAGAATCACCAGAAAACCACAACAACGGACAGAGCGGAATTCCTTTTTCCACATTGCATATTGTTTTACTCTTTTTAACACAGTGTGTAAGAATCAGGCTGAGCAGAAGACGCCGGCCTCAACATGGAGGTTTATTTATACCATCAACTGAACTGGACATGTTGTCTCTGAGATCAAGTCTCCTGCACGCGCTCTGTAACACGCGGTGCTACTTCAAAAAACACGCTCAGCTCACAGTTCAGTTCACAGCAGCTGTGATCACCGAGTTAACTTCTTTCATGCACCATCTTCCTTCTGATCTGGTTTCTGAGGCTCTGGGACCTTAGATCCACCCAGAAAGTTGCCAATTGGATAAATCCAAGCAGAAATCAATCAAACCCGTAATTGATTGAATGAAGGCTGCTGGCTACGAGGTACAACAGTGTAAGAATTGTTGCTCAGCAGAAGGGTGAGATGAATGGCGACCGCGGCTTCCCATAAATACAAACTTTATAGTACAATATATTGATGTAGTTTGCCGATAGAATAAGACTTCACACATGCTATACGCCAGTGGGCTTTTAGTCGCGCTCATGCTTTGTGCTAACGGAGATTGATGGAGTTGGAGGCCAGAGGGTCGTGCAGTTTTGTGGGTGTAAAGCCAGCAGCCCTCTGTCAGCCTGTCAGTAAACTGAGGCATGCCAGCAGCTGCGTGTAACCTTGTCTGCGAGTGTGTGTGTGTGTGTGTGTGTGTGTGTGTGTTTGTGTGTGTAGCATCAGCAAGTGTATATTTGTGTGCAAGCATAGCATATGAGTGTTGGTGTTGAATTGACATGGGGACAATCTGGTTCACTGCCAACAGCTCACCAACAGCCAACTTCACTCTTAACGTGACACCTGCAGGACACACTGGGGACGGCTCTGGCGGATGACCATAAGTGTGTGTGTGTGTGTGTGTGTGTGTGTGCATCTTTGTGTTTGCACGGACCATTTGAAGAAAGACAAATCTATCACCCATGTGCAGCTTCACACTGTGACTTGAATGTCTACACAGTTTGTGTTTGTATGTGCATGGCAGCGATGAGAAGGTTGAATCCCAAAGAATTGAGAAGCTTCTTTGGTGTGGAGCTGAGAAATAAAGCAGATAGCCTGGAGCATTTGAGCTGCTGCTTCACAGATAAGTGAGTCTAAATCTGAAGCATTATATGCTTTCATCTGTCCATCCATCTCCCCCCGTGTGCAAACACAAGCACACACAGACACACACACACACACACACTGCTGTCTAAACTTCCATCTAATGCTCCCTATGCATTCCTCGTAAATATCTTTACTTCTTCTTAAGTTTCCTTTAGATCTCATCAAATCTTTTCAAAGTTCATTTATGCCTCACTGAGAGGAATATTCTACTTTTTGTTCAATACCTCCATTCTGCCATTCATTGACTAATCTTGTCTCGCCTACATTCAATATATCAGTTAATATTTGCCCTCAATAATTCTTCATTTTGCTGATCTTTCCTCTGTCAGTTTATTTCTTTTTTTTGGCTTCTCTTGTCTCAGCTTGGCTGTGGTCAGTCGCCATGCTAATCTGCTAGCAGCAGACATCGCTGCACAGACACATTGGTGCTCACATTGATGCAAAAGCCCCCCCCCCCCCCCCCCCCGACACACACAAACACACACAAACACACACAAAGACTGCAGCGGTCTCAGACATAAAGGCTTTAACACCCGCTAATCCTCTAAAAGTGTTTCTGTCTTCCACAGGGCATTGGGTCCAGCGCCATCCTTCCAAATCAGTGTGTATTCTCTTCCCATCTACTCCTTCTCCAAACAACACGTTATCACACTAAATGCACCGCAGTCTGAGGTCAGACAAAGGGTAGCAGACAAAATGTATTAGTCATAAGTGTTTAAAATCAGAGACATATGAAAATGACATAGACCTCTGACATACCACAAAACAAAAGAGTCACCTCAAAAATCCTCTTTCCACAGAAATAAGTCCATAAAATGCGAATTCTTGGGCAATCAAAACAATAAAAGGTACAATTTGTCATCATGTTGAATATATATATGTATGAATATCGTGTGTTTCTATGGAAAGTACAAAGGCATTTAAATGAGTAGAAAACTGAAAATGTGAAACGGCCCAGCTCCTCATCATGGAGACTGTATCCTCCTGCCGTTTTTTATGTCTGGGGGTACAATGCATGGATATTAAATGGACAAAGAGAGACATTGTGAAGAGTGGTGTTGCATTGGTGAAGATGTGATGTTGAGGTTTCCTAGTTGCTATTCCTGGATTTCAGCCGCTGAGAGGTAACGTCGGGTCCTGTAGATTTGTCCGACACGCTAAAGGCCTATACAGAGACGCTGGATCCAGGATGCAATCACATAAATGTACGTATAGGATAAACACCAAAGTACAGCGGTACTGGAGATGGACAAAGTCGGAAAAAGATATTGCAACGATGAATAATGGATTGATGAAAATAAACTCAAAAATAAAGAAAAAGCGGTCAACAAAATGACGGCTACCCAACTGCCTCTCCGAGCCCCGTGTCCCAGGTGAGTGTGTTTCAAACCTCATACACGCCCACACGTGCACCCACCACCAAGCTATGCTCATGTTCACCATACGGGGCAGCAGACACACACATGCATACAGTGCTCACCATAAAGGCTACCTGCCTTCTATATATGATATGGTGACAAAAAGAGAACAACAATGTAATACTGTGAAGTTGATGGAACTGCAAGAAACCTGATGAAAACCTTGCGCCTGAACTGAAGATGAGGAGCTTCAAGTAGATCTTGACAAGCCTCAGAAAAAGTGGGGGGAGAGAGAGAGAAACTGAGGAGAGAAAAAAATAAATATGGGTCTTTTGAGTTCTGGCCATGCATAAAAACTAGTACATGAAAAGAAGAAATCTGGGCACTTTCTCCGTTTGCCACGGAGGAGGCTTGCACAAATGAATCCACGTGCACCTCCATCAGCCTGTCTTTAATTACAGCCCTTCACATCTGAGCCCGTCTCCACCTGGAACTCTTGGGCATCTCCGCCTCCTCTCTTGCCACCAGTGTGCCTGCCACATCTTCTCTCCATTTCGTATGCTAATCTGTTTCTCTCTATTTCATTACCATCATCACAAGAGTTTCCTTCCCTGTGGCACCAGTTCCTTCATTCGTTGTCAGTGTGTGAAACTCGGGTGAACTGGCAAATGAAAGTGGGGGGAGCACAAGGACTGAACGTGCAGCTGGGACTGATTGGTATAGAAACGGGAAGAGGGAAACAAAGTGAGGAAGTGACAAGCAATACACAATAGGTGAAGGAGACAAAACAGGAAGTGACTAATCTGAGACCTCGTAGCATGCTGCACTGTCTGCAGGAGAGTGCAGCGTTGCCTTCATGCAGGCTGGAAGGCTGTTTGTACGGACAAATACCTGAATGTAACCAGATTTGCTGCAGCTGTGAGTTTTCCAATACTTCAATGGACATGCATGCATCACTGCATTTGACAGAGATGTCGCAAGGATCTGATGGAAGGAACAGTTGGCAGTGTTAAATTGGAAAACACACACACGTGTGTGTGTGTGTGTGTGCCATAACTGTGTACATAAGGAAACAGCAATGCCTGAAGAAGGAGCCTCATCCCACCATCCATCCTCCAGTGACACAAAATACAGAGTTAACTCAACCGTAACTCTTATAAAAGAGGAAGTGAAAGGGTTTCCACCGAGACAGAAAATGTGTGAGGGGATCCCATAATCAGTGTGACATTTCACATTCTCATCACACATTTAAATCATGCATCGGGCCTCTCGGGGCGAAGAGCTGCTAATTGGACACCATCATTGCTCTGATGACTGAGTGAAGGTGGAGCGAATAAAGGTACACGTAAAACACAAAAACCTCAGAACTGAGTACTGAGTACAGCACGTCTGATAAAAAGGTAATCTGGAATAAAAAATAATCATCAATACAATTCATCAGTGCATTTGATCGGCACTGAGCAGCCAGGCAGGATGATGAAGAATAGGAAAGCGCTGCAAATGATTGACTGAAAAGGGCAAGTTAATCCTGCCTTGAAGTGCATGGAATGGAGCAGCTATGCAATGAAGCTTTTCCTGTCAAGATGAATTTGGTAGAATCCACATAATATAACAGACGAGATGAAACGTTTCCTTTGTTCAGGACAAAGCTTGTAGCGGTAAGATGGCGCTGCTGAAGACGTTTGTTGTTTGGAGATGTGACAAGAGCTAAAGTTGGGACTGACTGGGACTGATAA
Organism: Brachionichthys hirsutus; assembly: GCF_040956055.1. Lineage (NCBI taxonomy): Eukaryota > Metazoa > Chordata > Actinopteri > Lophiiformes > Brachionichthyidae > Brachionichthys > Brachionichthys hirsutus. The sequence continues at coordinate 22,017 of NW_027180338.1, forward strand.
TAGCAGCATTATCAGTGCAGAAACAGCAAGGCAGCTGAGTTTTATCAGGGATCTTCAACATGTTGAAGACAAACCGCTGCGGCAACATTTGTGCTGGAGTATCCGCATTCTTCTGCTGTTTGTTTTCCCATAAACAGAAAGCCTGATTTTATCCTTCCTTTGGAAATAAGTCTGTCACCTGAAACCATGTCCTCCAGCCTTTAACAGCTTAGAAAATGACAGCTCTTTTTTATTTCAGGGTCTAAATTAATATGTTGTTTAAACTATTGAGCAGTTTCCGACACAGCTCTGCAGCCCTCATAACGCACGATCAGTTACATTCTGCATAATGCATGTAAAATGTGAGAATTGCACGGGAATGCGAGTACATAAAGCTGTTTTACCACTCTGTCGCTTGTCTGTGCATTGTAAATGACACTAATGCACCCAATAAATTATGGTGTGTGTCACCAGTGTGCAAATTGGACCTCATTTGAAGGTGAAAAAGTGAGTGAAACCCCTCAGCCCCCTGCAATCCATCACTCGAACAGATCAATGATGTGTAGCTCAATCCAGCCAGCACTGCAGTAATGAAAGGTGTGGGATGTGTGTGTGTGTGTGTGTGTGTGTGTGTGAGAGATCTGCAGGTAGAGAGTTATAAGATAGAAAACAGCTGAGTGAGAATGTGAGTGCGAAGACAGGACTGAATGAATTAGGTCACAGTGTGATGACCTCCATATCAGATCTGCAGCATGTGACACATGGATGGTTGTTCATTAAAAGTGGTCATGATGACCCCACGACAGGGTCCCTATTGAAAAACTCCCGCTTGAAGTGTGTGAGGAAAGCTTAACTATCCATTTTATTCATTTCTTCATGCTTTCCAGCACATTTTTGGGGCCTTCCTCGTGTTCTGAATGTCTCTCATCCTTCGCCAGCAGATCCATGAGGCTTAAAGACGGATGAGTTGATGCAGCTTGCAGGAGATACCAGTGGAACCAAGAAACTTGGGTCCTTCACACTGACATCAGAACCTTTATGGAGTTGCACCTCTTTCCCTAAATAGGAAGTGTCATGAGTCCACGACTTTTTCCACTTGTGAGGAGGGATCTTTTTTGAAGAAGAACCCAGTTGAAAATTACATGGATTGGACATTTTTATACGTGCAAAATCGCTCCAGGCCAATTCTTTCACTGTTGCATTAGAAAACACGCTGTAAAGGACATAAATCAGCCGGCACACACGTGCTGACTCGCCCAAACACATTGGGGGAGTGAAGGAGTGTGTTTAGTTCGAGGAAGCTACAAGACAAATTAACCACAGCAAAGTTAGTATGTCACAATTAAAATAGCTCAAATGACAAACTTGTTAGTGAGAATAAACCCAACTGTGCTGTGGAGCATTTCAGCAACTTTAAGCTCAATGCTTTGATTTCACAGCCACCAGCATCCCTGTTTCATTTGAGTCCATGTGCTGTTTTCGACAGGAAACCTCTGACCCCCCCCTCCCCCAGCCTTAAGTTATCACAGAGCTTGTGAACACACACTGGAACATTTATCAGCTAAATAGACACATATTTCCCTCGGGGATGGGTGAAGATGAGACCTTCAAAGCAAAGTTTGTAGTTGTGTGAATGATGGCTCTTCTCGATCTGAAATAAAGGCAGGAGCAGCGCACTAGTACGAGGATGCTGCAGTAATCCCTGTGGGAAGAGGCAGGGTGGTGGCTGTTTGAGCGGTTTGTGCTGCGCAGGCTACTCAGTGCTAAGCATTGATCAATCAGTGGTCTGTGCCAAAATTGATCTTCGAGTACATCTGCTCAGTTTACCTGGAACCACAACAGAGGTGTTAGTAAAAACAGCTGTACCAGGTAGCAGGTACATTTTGACTCATGAAAAAGCAGATGGCGGAATCAGGGCAGTCCTGAACAAAAGAAGTGGGGCCTAACGTACCCCTGACTGATCATTAATGTTGTTGATTTGTAACAAATGTTGAAAAGGAAAATACATTTCAATTGTCTGTTTGTTGTAACCCTATTTATTCATGCTATCGCTGTCAGGATGCATTTTAAATTTAAATGAAATAACGCCTGGTGAAGCAAAGTCTGAATAAATAAAGCAAAACAGAAGATATCGGTTTTCAGCGAGTAATGAGCGTTACTTTAAAAGGCTGTTGCATAAGTGAGAATGAAAAGCTTCCAGTCAACAGAAAAAGAGGATGAAAGAATGGATTACATAAGAAAACGGACAGAACAAAGAAACTGAAAAGAAAGAAATGAGATGGAAACAGAATCAGAAAAAGGGATAGAGAGATGTTATCTGGGGAGAGAGAGAGAGAAAGATGGAGGGAAAAAAAACTGCACCATATGCTTCATCGTCTCTTGAACAGCAAAAGGAAACTTTCATGAGCCAATCACAGACAGCCTGTGTACACCAGTTCGTTAATATTCCAGCCATTACTGCTACCATCAGCACAATGGCAAATATTCTCCTAATTGCACATCACAGGTAACATTACAGCTTCCTGCAGTTCATGCCTTCATGTGGGAATATTTCTCTATCTATCCATATTAGTGTGGCTGTGTGGACGAACGCATGAAGTTAACTGGCTGCTACAGATAATAAAGTAACGCCACATTCTGTTGCTTTAGCTCTCTGCAAAGCATATTTTTGCTTTAACATCATTTAAATGAAATTTAGCAGTTGGAAAGAAATCATCACGATGATAAATGTAAAATCATCTGGCTAAAGGCATTGGGCTGAAATGATTAGCTTATTGATTCAGTGATTCATCACTTGAATTAAAATTAATTTGCTCTTGTTGGGTTCATTTTCGGAAATAGAATGATTTAGGTTCCTACTAAGCGTATTAGGAAAAATAAATATATATATAAATGTCGGTGATAGACAATTTGTTGGAGAAAGTAAGGAAGTTCCTGATCCCGAGTTCACCTCCAACCAAACACAGACGGGGGGTGCATTGCTCAAGGGCACCTGGACAGTGCTCTGAAGGTAGACTGGCCCCTCTCCACTCACCAGTCCACACTCCATACTTTGTCTGTGCTGGGACTAGAACCGGTGACCCTCCGGTTGCCAACCCAAATATCAACCCAGCCCCAATGCTGATGATGATGTTAGTGTCCAAACAAAAGCAGAAGGGAATGCCATTTGCAATTCCAGTTCTGTTTCAATGTGTGAGTAGTACCGCGGAGAAGAGACCAGGAAGAGGCGTAATCAAAAATGATTGGTAAAAATGAGAAAAGAGCCACGTGCTTGGACACAACCAAGTGGGAAAACAACAATCCTGGATCAGCCTTATTATCCCGTTATTCTTCCTGGACACATGCCACAAGCTTCCACCAAGTTTCATGGAAATCTGTCAAGCAGGTTTTGTGTAATCCCGATAAGAGACAAACAAACAAGCCAACAGACAGACGCTGTGGCCGTGGGGCAACTCATCAGCTTCATCTCCCATTTCGTTTAAAAGCCAAGTGAGCCTGCAGCTGGTGCGTTTCTGCTTTAAAAGAGGTATTTCACTGAGAACGCAACTGCGAAAGCAACAATGCTCAACTGGGTAGGGGGGGAGGAGGCGCAGGACGAGGAGGAAGGCTATTACTCCTCTCTGTATGTTAAATGCACAGAACAATTGCCACCCTGATTATTGGCTGACAGGATGCAGGTGGGTGAAATAATAGGTTGTGTTTTTACATATAAACATTAATTATACTACCTGCAGCGCTTCCCCAGCAGACGAATAGTGCGTCTCCTCATTATGAGACATCACACGAGGCACAGCAGCTTAACCTCATTGATTATTTAAATCTCCTGACAAGCCGACAAGGTCGGTCAGGATTTAATGTTAATTAATGTTCCTTGTTCTACTAAACACCCAAAAGGTCGGACGCACGCACGCATGCACGCATGCACGCATGCACACCTTACCTCAGTCTTGTCAGATTTAGAATCATATAGGCATATTATCTGAGCACGGAATCTGAACCGAACCCAAACCAACGTTTCAAATGGCAAGAAAATTACGACAATATCCACCATAAATGGTCAACAGTCTAATGATGATGAAACAAGGATGAATTAGAAATAAAAAATAAACTGTTGCAATCATGCTGCTGGTCGTGACACAGCATGAAGCAGGCTGCGTGAGGCGTCTGCCTGGTGGGAGGGAGCTCGTGACAGGCTGCTGGTGATGGCATCCCGATCCCATTTTCCTGGAACTCGGCGCTCGCACAGGTGTTGGGCTCAGGTGGGCGAGGGAAGAGGAAACTTGGCAGGCATGCAAGTAGAGCAGAAGAAGAAGGAAGCGCGAGACTGCGGGTAGCAGAGAGAGAAAGAACGGGGAAAGAAATGGAGGAAAAGGGAAGAACAGTGGACGGATCTCATTTAGGCAGCCGAGAGCCTTACTTTTGTTCAGCTTACATAAATCACCTTTTACACTGAAGGGGTTTAAAAAAATGCCTCACTTTGTTCAGCTTCCTGTCTCGGTTCTTCAGCACAATCTAAAACGGGCCTGGATGCATCTCCAGGGAACACAAGTGAATGAGGAGAGCTGAGAGGTACTCAGCCTCTGTCCTGCTTTCACATCCTGCACACACACACACACACACACACCTCATTCACTATTTAAAGAACACGAGTCACCACGGATGACAAAGGACTGAACCCCAGGGTGGTGTCCATCCAGATATGTCACAGTGCTCCCACGGCAGGCCACCATGATAGCAGAGTGTGTCCCAACCGACCAGAGCAAATAGCCTGTATTCTATTTCTACAATTATTCATTTTGTACGAGCAATGCTGTGTAAAAAAAAAAAGGAAAGATTCAATTGTTGACACAACATCAATACAAAAAAACCCAAATCCCTTCGGTGAAAACCATAACACTAAGCGGGAGGTACAATAATCATATCCTCTCCCATGAGAATTTATCCGCTGGGCCGATTTATTGCAATTAAATAAAACGTTATCAGTCCGACTAAAATGAACAGTGTTCATGAGTATTTTCACAAGAACCACCGGTGGCTAAACCGCCTCGGTGCACCAGCTGAGCTTCGGAGAGCAGCAAAACGTCTTACCTTCGTGTTCACCAGTAACAGCTAGTTCAGTACAAGATGTTAATGAGTCACTTTTCAAACTTTCTTTGACTCGGATTTGTTACGTCTGATGTGAGAGTGTATCTTGATGATTTCCACAGAGCCTGAAAGAGGGCCACCTAATCTACAAAGTCTCAACACTCATCGACGTGGATCAATGGATCAATGAGCAAATATTCGTACACATCTCCCCTTAGTGTGCCCGCCTGTCGAGCTATCATTGGGTCTGCCCACACTGGGAACCCACCGAACGCCGTTTACATCCATATCAGGCGAATGGATGGAAACGATTACAGCCTGAGTTTGAATTTATTTTCACTTTTTTGTGAGGAAACAATTAGTTATTCAATTAGCTGATGTGATTGAATTGTATGATTTTTCTTACAAAACAAATCAGAATTAAAAATTGTTTTGTTAAAACATAAAAAGGTGTGCTTGATGTACAACTCACTGCAGCATTGGTTTGTTTGTCTGTCTGTCTGCAAGATAACGCCAAATGCTATCAAAGGATCTTGATATTTTCAGGAAATGTTGGGACTGTTACCAGGAACAGATGCTTACATTTTGGTGATGATCCAGGAGAGATCCTGGATCCTGGATCACTTTGAAATTTTGGATAGATTCCAGCTTACCCGTGACCCGTAAGAGAGATAAATGTCCCTGAAGAAACTGGATGGATGGATGAATGGAAGATCTAAACAGAATTCAAGCAGTGTCCAAAATGTCTCTGTCTTCAAACTGAAATGAATGAAGCCCAAAACTAGGGCAAACATTCAAATACAGGAACTCTGAGAAAACCTTTGCGAATGCAAAGGAAACAGTTGGTGATGATCCACATCTCAAATGCCGAACTCAGAAATGGAAAACACGCAAACTAAATACACAGGGAGACGACAAAGGAAAAGACAACAAGAGAAAATGAGATTCATCAGATTCAACATGGAGCAAAAACTTTCAAAATAACAAAGAATTTATAAACACAAAACCCCAAATGCAAATATGTACGGAAGGAAAGATGGTCCAAACGCGGCCTATCTGCCTCCACTTTGCTGCCCTGCCGGTTTGGTTATTGAAGCACATCATGGGAAGACTTTTGCATGTGTCTGGAAATTCAGCTTTTGTGGGATAATGTGGAATTCTGAACATCTAATATTTCTCTGTCAGTGTGTGTGTGGGCACGTTTGGGTGTGTCATGTTTTATAGGCTGCAGGGGGTATTGGGATTATGGTGTATACAAACGGCTCACTGCACTGGTAGTTCAGAGCATCTCACCTCGGATTTCTCCCACTCTCCCTCTCCTTGCATCATTAGGGTTGTTGTCCGGCTTGCGAGGCCCTGTGGTGTGATATCAAACATGTTGTAAAAGGCTCACGCCCCGTGCATTAAAGCCGCTAACACACACGGGGAGGAAGGAAATGGCACAAAGACGGTGCATGCGCTCCAACTTCTGAATCACTGTCGGGCTGTCTGGAGCCGCGGTGCAGAGACGACAACGCAGAGGAAAGAGGGAGGACAAGATAAATATGTTTTTCCAACTTGCTTTAATTTTGTTGAGGAAGAGGAGGGGCAGGGTTCAGCAGATCAATAGTTAAGTTTGTCTTTGTCAGGGTGGAGCTTGGATTGGAAGAGAGGATCACCTCTGCAGAAAAACACAGAAATGAAACTCACTTTTCATCCAGAGGTCACAAAAACAGACTTTCGCCATGAAGAAATTATATATTTTTTCTATAACATAAATTTGAAGCGCTGCCCTGGATGCATATATGTTCTTTGTGTGGCGACGTCTACACAACAAATTGATCTTCTTTAAGCCATGTAAGTGTGTGGCGCTAAACTCTGTCATAAACAGAAAAATGATAAATAGGTCACTCTCCAAAAATTCTTGGCATGTGGATTTTGGCTCAGTGTTAAGATGAGCAGCCAGCTGCCATTTCTATGAGGGGTGTACGTGAGATCAAAGAAATGATCACGTGTGAAGAAGCACAAAAGCACTAAAACTTTCTAATCATGCTATGCTAATGTTTTGTACCATAGCCAAACAAATGTATGTATAGAAATGACAAATGCCTGAATAGTTGTTGGTGCTTGTGTCAAGCCTCATTGTCCTGCAGTCTCTCGTCATTCCAGGGGCTAAAGATTTGGAGAGAACAGCCAATAAAAGAAAGAGGGCAAGCAATCTGGCTCTGTTTCTCCTCTGCCCCCTGGCCTGTAGAGCTGCATCTATCAGTTTGTTCTTGTTCCTGTCCTGTTCTCGTGGCTTCATCTCCCATTGGGTTTAGAGTGCTTTGTGACGGAGCACCTGAGCTGCACCTCTTCTTCTGGTTTAGTTCTCTAGTTTGGTTAATTGATTAAAGGTATGTTTTATTTTGAGGTACTTTTCGGATAAACTGTCTTTCCTCCTTTTGGGGCAAAGATAAACCTTAACTGGGGGGGTCGTAACGGTTAATGTCTGGCTTCTTCACGGGGTTCACTGATGGTGCAGAGGCTGATTTTAGTACCACAAGGCAGACGAGCAGCCGTTTCCCAGGAAACTGATTTTCAACATGTCTTCGCCGCCGTCTGTCACAAACCATTTTTCTTGTTTTTTTCTTCTTCCTTAATACACAGACAGAATCTGACCTCCTTAACTGGTGCTGACACATTACCGCACATTCGCACTGCCAGACACACAATCGTCAAATTTTCTTTTTTAAAGTGGAGAAGCAATAAAAGAGCCGGTCGATCTGAAGGTCCTGGCAAGGTTTGGCACCTCCTTGAAAGTCTCTCAACAAAATGAAAGGGTGCTGGAGCCGAGCCGAGACAGACACGGGGGAAAACATATAAACTTCAGGATTTGCACTCCATGGTCTTTTTGTTGCGAAACAACTCCGCTACCCACTGCGCCAATAAAAAAAAACAACAACCTTATTTTATGTGTATCGCTGCCACACCTGACTGAGTTTCTCTCTCCCTGTGATCAAGACAACCTGAAGACTTGATTTGAACTTTGAGTGCAGCCTCATTATTGCAGCAGCATAAAAGGAGCAGAATCCGACGATACAAACTGACATTTCGGCGAAATGCAGCAACTGATGTCCAATTAATTAAAACGTCCCCTTCCATATTCTTTTAATTTCTCACTTCCTCTGCTTACAGGATTCAGAGGCAGGGATTGATTATGAAGACACAGCAATCAGACATTCACCTTTCCTTCCATCCCGTTCCTTTCCTCTCCCCCTCTGCGGTCTGCGGTACAGAGGAAATCGATAAATCCAGCATCAACATTGCAACAATATTCTATCAGTTCTGTCAGAGCAGAGGTGGGCCGATCGTTGCTTGGTCCATGGGTTTGGTGCCGAAGCAGCATTCTGATGCGTCATTGATTTAGCTATTACTGAGAGTAGATAACAGTGTTTATCCCACAAAACTGATGCTCTGCCAGGACAAAGTTCGGAAGATGTTCTGTGTGCCTGTTAAGATATATATTTAATTCAAGTATGAAAGTGGGACAGTGAGTGCGGCTGCACTTTGGATGAACATATATCTTAATTAAAATGCACCAGACAGGTTAAATGGAATTACCAACCTGTGACAAGCTTAAAGGGCCCGGCAAATTTAAAGTGATAGGTTGTTTCTGGGCTAATGGGACTGTGTGGACACTGAGAGGGAACTTACTTTAATGACTTTGAAAGTCTAAAAGCAGGTAAATGCTGAGCCATCCTATAATGGGTAGCAGAAGAAATAAATGTTAGATTTATGATGCTTAATTTGATCTTAATCAGTGAATCTAAGGAGATGAATCTCGGTGCACAATGTGTCTCAAAGGCAAAAAAAAGCAGGCGGTGTTGTGAGAAAGTTAAATGCATTTCATGGTCAAGTTTAAACTTTGAGCTTTAGTCGTGGTTGCTGGGAAAACTTTTTCACAGTCTCTTCTTGACAACCACTCGTTCCTCTCTTATAAAAAAAGCCTCTCTTGGCGAGTGTTCTGCCAAGGTGAATCAGAGTGATGCTGCCATGGTGATTCACATCCTGTGACTTGCAGGAACACAATTTATTGTTTAATGATTACCTGTCAGCTTCATCTAGTAATACAGCCACACATTGATAAATCAGAGGTAAGCGCTTCCTTCCACTTTGAGCGTGAATATAAACCAGGTATAACAAGAGAGGACGGATAACAACTTGGACACAAAGGTGGGGGGGACATTAATTAATCAATAAATTTTTATAACAATATTTATTGACAATATTTATTAACAAAAACTTACATCATTTGCTGTTCTTCTGTCAAATGCACATTAAAAAAAAAAAGGAATTTGGTGAAATGGAATTTATTTATTACTTTACCTGATTCTTAGTTAAATTCAAAATGATTCCTGATTCAAAATGAAATATGAGGATAGTGCGGAAGAGATTTATGAGAGATTCCAAGCACACACACACACAGACACACACAAAAAATCAATACATATAATATATGTCATGACTGCTTGCCCAACTCGTGGTATATCTTTACTAAAAGGTGTGGTCCAGCATTTTCTCCTCTTAAATTTTACTTCGTCTCTGTTCAGAGCCGTATGTGACCTGCAGTAAATACTAATCCACCAGCAGACAAGGGAATAAAATCAAATCTGTTTAAAAGCCACATCTCATCTTCACATCCATGCAACCACCATCTTGCACTTGGCCCAAATTCTGGGGTGCATTGCAGTTGTGCCGTCACCCTGTGCTCATCCTGGCTTGCGTGAGTCTGTTTTGAGCCCATGAAACCGATGAGTTTTCAAAAACACTGGGGTTATTACAAATGGTACAAGCTTGTCCTGTTAAAGCATGCCCTGCATTAAAAGCCTTGCATTGAGACTGTTTGCTTCGACTGAACCGATGCTCAGCTCAGGGCTCTGCAAAACGAGAACATGGTGTCAAGGAGCTACGAGGCATGCTGAGGTATAATTACGTTTTCTTGTAATAGATTTAGAGCAGTGAGCAATATTGCTCCACATTCTCAGAACATGACCTAAATATAAAGGGTTTATTGGTGCACGTAAAGCTACAAAGAAACCCAGGTACCAGTAAGCCAGGGAAAAGAGGGTTTGACAACAATTACAAAAAAAAATCAAATATGAACCAGGCGCAAATTTGCATAAAAGAATGTGCCTCACATCTCACTGCATGAGGAAACATGCATGGATCTTGGACATATACTTAGACTCTCTGTGTTAATGTGTTCCTTTTGTGGCGTTATAAAAAGTTGCCCCTTCCTTGCTTCTCCCCTTCAAAGAATAAAAGTTTTAAACATGCAGGATTTGGGAAAAGAGCCCAAAAGACACAGAATTTAATGACATTTTTTCATACAAAATCTCAGAAATCAGTGCATCTCGTTTTCTTTAAAAAAAAAAGTCATGGATAGAAATCTGTCTCACACACACGCACGCGCACACACACTTTTGCCTGTCTATATTTGAACAGATAAAAGCACTATGACAAGACACACTTGGCTGCTTCCTCTGGGAGGATGAAAAAGCAAGCAAGTGATGAAAAGAGGGTGATATATGCAGGTAGAAAAGTTCACTGCTGCGTTTGATGTGCTGAAAACGTGTCTGCAGCCCTGAGGGCCACCAAAGTTCACAAGGTCAACCCTGCAATGATCTGCCAGTCATTTTTGGTGCATTTGAAAAATTAGAAGTTTATGAGCGACTACACACCAATAATATTAGAGACAACACTTTCACTCTCATTGTAACAATTACATTTGCTCCATACTTACAGAAACAAATTATATATGGTATTCTAAGACAGGGATGGATGGAATAGAACCACTGTTTGACACTGGAAGATCTTTTATTCATATGTAGAAATGCATTTTGCTGTAATTCAGCTAATGCTACATAGCAATTAAAGTCCTAGACTGGGAAAGACTTTTAGAGTCACGAAAAACAATCTTCACTAAAGCTAGAGAGATATAGCAGCACAGACAAGATGTCAGCAGAGACTGCAGGATTGAGGTGGGTGGATGTAAATGGGGGGCCGGCAAGCAGGAGTGGAGGGAGCGGCGTCCCTGACACAGAACCGCAGTCTGTTTGGATTACATCACATTCATTCAGAGGAATGCAGGAGGAGACAGCATAGAGGGAACGTAGGGAGTTCACAGGATGGAGCAATGAAAGTGTGGGTGAAAACAGAAAGGCAGAGAAACACAGAGCGAGGGGTTGAAGGGTTCCCTTTCTCCTGGAGGGAGCCCAGGAGCCAACAACGGCGTGAAACATTCAGAGAAGGGCCCGGCTGCCGGTGACGTAAGGCAACTGCAACGCTGGAGATACACCCACTGAACTGCCCTCTGTTCTCCACTTTAATAAGGATTCAAACTCAAGTTTGCTGAATATATTTAATGTGCCTCCTTGTCTCATTATTGTGCATTGAATCCCAAATCATGTACTATTTAAAACCTTGATTTAATGAAAAGTCCAAAGGAACACGCAGACACGTCAACCTTAAAGGAGCTTTTTGACTCCTCCAGAAGTGAAAAAGCTCCTCTAATACTGCAGAGCCTTGAAGGACTCTTCCCTACTTTTTGACAACCTACCCATCCTGCTAACCCGAGCCTGTCTTTCAAACTTTAATCAAACCCAACCCCTCTCTTACAAGGTCACTTATTCAATCATTTCCTCTTATCCAGCCAAATTTACCTTCATATCCCAATAGACTCTGCTTCCAATATGTCCTGGGGCAAACCGAGGATATATGTGTTTGTGTGTGTGTGTGAGTGTGCACGTATAGAGTGTATGTATGCAGTGGTTGTAACATTATGGATGACTTCATTTAAGGGGCTATTAACAGAGCATGCCCCTCGGGTGTGGACCTTTGATACGAGCCCTCCCTGGAGAATAACAAAGAAAATAGAAGTGCAAGCATCTCTGAGCGTGCAGAGGAAAGGAGATGTCACTGAATGTGTGATGTGTGTGTTTCTGATATAATTTAAAAGTCAGATTTGATGACCGTGCCCTGAATAATGCCCTTTATTTCTCAACGGCAAGAAAGATGAGCTGTAAAAAGTCCCAGAACTCCGGTTTGTAGTGCTGAGGAATACATGATCAGACTCTCCTGTATAACCTTGTAAGTGCAAAGACAGACATGCATACTTAAGACTGCCAGTTTAGCGTTTTTAGTGTGTGTGTGTGTGTAGAATATTGCTAATATTGCACCATTATTCATGGCAGTTACATGCCTCTTTTTACTGTCACATTGCCTGACCGAGTGATGACTCTCACCATATCACACTGATGTTGTGTTGTGACATCAATCACATGATCAAGAGGGGAAAATATACAGAAGATTCCATGAAGGGGATCGATATACTCCGAGTGCCAATTGTTGTTCTGAACAACTGCGTTTTAGTTGCTGCATTATTGTTTGTTTGGAAAATGGCACTTCTTTCTTTGCAGTATCTTAGCGATACTCAGGTTCACTGCCTCGATGGTTAGAGTCACCATTAAATGAACCACATATGCTTAAAGCTGCACTTTCAAGCTGTCACATCGACTGGCTGGGTGAGTTTAATGCGTCTTTGTTCTGAAGAAGAATGAGGCAGATGGCTGTAAAGCATGCGGCATGTCACGGCCTGGGCTCCGGCCCACTTTCTTAATCGGCACAGTATATTATTCTAACACCTATGAGAGACAGAGCGAGGTGGATAGACGCAAGGAAAACGGTGTCGTTTCTCAGACTGTGTGATAAATGGTGAGAGCGAACAAAGGTAGAAAAGTATCCCTTTCATTCCCGATTTTATCGCAACGCGGAATGCAGAAATACGACTCAGCTTGGTAGGAAGAGCGGCGCAGGATGGATCAAGAGAAGGGCTCGAGGCGAAACAAGGCGCATACCTTCTCATAGTGTTTCCTCACCTTCAGCTGTGTGGCAGGCAGAGAATGGGTTATAGGTAAGGAAACAGTGGATAGGAGGAGGTGATGGAGAAGACAAACATCTAAACGCAATGAAAAATGATTTTTTTTGGGGGGGGGGATAAACTTTAATTTAAGTCTTTAAGTCTGTGGAATCAATGCAGGCTGCTTAGTGCATGCTTGTCCTAGCTGGAAAGTGACAGCAGATGGTGGGTGGATGTTTGGATGTCAATGACAATCATTAGGGTTAAGAAAAATGAAGAACGTTCCTCTCCCTTTGCCTTGACTATCACCTCTTTGGTGTACTGGGGGCAGATTGTGTCAGATCAGATTGTGTCCAATTTGTGTCTTCAATTCCTTTAAAAGAAGAGTGTGAGTTCTTGGTTGAATATTCACATACTTCTAAATGGACAAAAATGAGGTTAAAATGAGCTTTGCCAATTCACCTCCTGATCCATGTGATCCAAACTGTCGCACATATTTGCAAAGGGAATTTAAATTGGAACCAACTCTAAAAAAAGCCAATTAAAAAGAATCATGCTGTAGCGTATTTTACTGGCAAGGAGAGTAATGATGAGATGTGAGAAGCACAGATTTATTATTAATTCAATCTAGACTACAGATTTTTTACTCTCACATGAAAACTGTTTTTCTATTCTATTTTTTGTTTTGTATTGTTTTTTAACCAAAAAGAACTTTGGCCTTCATTTATTTATGGGGCATTCATTAGCACTAACATCAACCACGATATTTTCTGAGACATACTGACATACATACATACACAAAACATACGTGTAAAAAATCTCGAGCTGAACAACTGCAAGCACCATAAAAGGGTTCAGAACCTGCGCAGATTCCGTGGGTGAAAGGAGCCGAAGAGGAAATCAGAACCACTGTGACTTGTGGAAAACGTATGCCCTTTCAGACTGGCATCAAACGCATCACATTCCAAGGCTCTTAGTGTTTGACTCATCTCAGTTTTTCTTTAGGTAGGGGGTAGGAAATGTCAGTCCAATTAACAATATGACAGGAGACAGACACAGAGGCAGAAGACATGGCATAAACATCACCTTTTCTGCAAGAATATCACGCAAGATCACAAGACAATATATTCTCCATGAACTGCACTCCTGTTCCAATGCACCTGTGTTCCCATTTAAAATGAAGCTCGTGCTACACAGCATGTGATGAGAGAGATAAATAAAGCTGAACAGCAGCATAAAGGAAGACAAGCTAATGTTGACACAGGGGTGTAATGATTCAACTTTTCTCTCCCTCGCCTTGTTTCCATACATCCTCTCCCACACAATAAATGGATGGAAATGAGAAGCAATGAAAGGACGAGATGAAATCCTTTTCAAAAGGCACGGTATTTATTTCCCTCCCCTCTCCCTCATTAAATGCTGCGCTCTGCTGATCATAACCAACGCGTGGACATAAACAGAAGACGTGACACTTGTATAGGTGGAAAATGGACAGAAAACAAACAATCAAGCAAAATTCAACAAATATTTAAATATTAATCAGTGGAATACTGTGGTGGTGATATTTTAACACTCAGTGGGGGAAAGGGGAAACGATAAGGCTGAATTTAAGTCCTTTAAATTCACTCAGCCACAGTCTACCATGCCTGTTGGGTCGGACCCTGCACCCTGGCATGATATATAATATTTGCGTGATTATATTAGTTTTACTGCTGCGCACGATTCACACATCTGTGGATCCACTCCTGATGCGGCTGTTTTTGTGTACTTATATGTTTTTTGTAACTTAGTCTATTCTAGGGCGTACGCTACAGCATAGCGCTGTAGCTAGTACCTATTATTGCCATTACTGTTACCTGTTGCACGACATCACCGAGAACAATTCCTAGTCTGTGAACCCTCATTGACAATGCCAATAAACTACTTCTGATTCTGATTCTGATTCTGTAAGACTGGCAAATAATATATCTAGCTGCAAGTTTTCACTGAAAATAAAAATTCAATTCAGAATGTGATAGTTCAGAGGAGAAAAAAAAATCTCAAAAGACGCAAACAGAAGTATGTAGTATGCAAAGTACGACATGAAAAAAAGAATCGCGAGTAAATTGACTGCTCCCTGGTTGTACTAACTATTATTGTTTTTAGTAACAACTGTCACATTGCAATTAAATGGAAGGAGGAGGAGGGAATTATCTCAGACGTTACTTCATTGCATATCAGAAAACAGCAGCAACATTGGGAGCACAGTTCACTGTGTCATAATATCACACCTTCAACTTGTGTGTGATATGTAGCGGCAGTAAAAAAAAAAAAAATCCTAACAGCGCAATAGGTTCTAATCATTGCGTGCATTAAATGTTCAGTATAATATATTGTTCATCGATACTTGCTCACCCAGCACTGCAGGTCATGCGCTGCACTGGGCAGTCTCTGCTTAGCAAGGATCTATCTGCTGGCAGCTTTAATGGGATCATTGATCTCACTGGATTATATCGGATTTGTTTAGACTTTAATATCTTTGGGGCATTTT
Source organism: Brachionichthys hirsutus (assembly GCF_040956055.1). Taxonomy (NCBI): domain Eukaryota; kingdom Metazoa; phylum Chordata; class Actinopteri; order Lophiiformes; family Brachionichthyidae; genus Brachionichthys; species Brachionichthys hirsutus. Next base: position 37,490 of record NW_027180338.1, read on the forward strand.
GCCGCATAAATACCGTCTCTCTTATTTCAGAATATCATTGCCTTCTTTTTTTTATTCTCTCCTCAGGCACTTTATCTAAATATGCAAAACTTCAACTCATGTCATGGCAACGACTCTTCTCTTCGGTGCTTGTTTAGACACACATGCTTCCAGTTTTATCAAGAGTTCTCTGAACCACAAATAATAAAAGACAGTTCGTGGCTTTATTCTTAAATCCATAAATAAGCAAGGGTTGAAACCAGCAGGTAAAATCCGACAAACAGGTGAACGTTAAAACTTAAATTGCAATTAAACACTGTTAACTTATGAGGAAAGCTGAAGAACAAGGCAACAACAAACTGGCTACTAAGAGGACTAGGTGGATTAATACACTGGGATACGGAGGGAAAAACAGGAAGAGGAGACAATTGTAACCAGGCGGAAACAGTTAAACAGTCACAGTGGAGAACAAACACAAAAAACATAAAGGAGAAGAGAGGTAAAGAACACAAAGATAAAACCATGACACGAGAAAAGATGCACAAAACTATAAACAGACCCTGAGACAAGGACAAAGGGTAGAAATAAATAATAAAAGTAACAGGAAATGCAAAGTTAAAACACAGCGTGGACTAAAACTTCAAAATAAAACATGTAAATAAGAAAAACATAATGATCCTAAAATTGTACCATTGGCTACAATGGTAGCTTCACCACCACAAGTATGCAGTGAATGAATAATACACAAAGCGAACAAACAGCGAACAGCATCTCACTGATTGTCAAACTACAAAGTTTTCCTTGATGAGATCATCGATTTACCTATTGATTCCCATCTCAATCATTTTTGCTTCTGAAAATCACAAAATGTAAAATAATGTGTTCCAGTTTTGGTCATAAAGGGTTAAGGAGATCGACTGAAGATATATTACGTTAACCATCTCCCAGGTTCTTGACAGGATGACGAAGCAGTGAATGATGGGATTCATTGGGTGTGGTGGGAGATGACACTGATGAAGTGGGACAGCAGTCATGTGTTAAATCACTCCTCTCTTTGTATTCTCTCCTGAGTAACAAGAAAATAGAAGAGACATGTATGGGTGGACAATCCCTTTCTTTTCTTTCTTCAGCAAAATGGACCCTACCCCCCCCCCCCCCATATTTCTCTCTTCCCCAACCACACCTCCCCACATGGAAATCATCCGACACAGGAGACGTTTTTAGTGAAATCCTCATTAAACAAAATAGTGTTAAATCTGTCTTCCAAGGGTAATGATTGGTTTTAAATCCAAGCCTGACTTGGATAATTATATGTCCGTTCCCCCCCCCCCCCCCACTTCAAAATCAAAGATTTCTCTTCCCCATTATGTTCCATTTGCCAACACCACACAAGCACCTGCCTCCTCTTGTCACTGTTCATGTGATTGTGTACCCATAGGTGTGAAGAAGGGATGAGAATTGGAGGTAAAGTGACAGAGTAGAGACAAAGGAGGGTGAGAGAGACAGAAATAGGCCCTGAGCAGTGGATGTAGAAACGTGCTCCTTAAAGTTGAGGACGGCTGTGCAGGGAAGTGGATGTAATTGTCCTTGTGTGTCGGGTATTTGCCTGTATCTGCAGATTTTTTGTGTGCTTATAAGCACTTTCTATTCTGAAAAGAATAGATAAGAATGCACACACACACACACACACACAAAAACACTCTCTCTCTCTCTCACACACACACACACACACAAAAACACTCTCTCACACACACAGTCCTGTTGTTATTCTCACTTACCCATTAATACATTCTTTTTTAACCTTTATTGTAGCCCTTCATCACTTTAATGATCTGTAATAGAAAATGGGTTTCATGGGCATCGAGCAGGAGTGGGTGGGAGGGGCTGGAAGCGCATTCATTAATTGATTACATGACTAATCACGCTTGCCTGTGGGTTAGAGCAATTGAGGCCTGTATGCTCCTGGAGGATGCGACCAAATATCTCACTGAGATGGTGTGAGTGTCTGTTTATTTCAGCTATATGAGCTGAACAGCATTTGTGTACATTGTGGGGGATATGCATGTTTGTTTGTGTGGGCACTTTTTGTGTTCTCCTGTCCAGGCCTGTGGGCTGATAAAGGCTTAAAGGCCAGGTGTGCCCTTTCATTCCTTTGCCTCTCTAGGTAATTACACCACAGCACAGTTCAAGGCTGGAGGCTGGAGCACACCCACTGTGGGGATCAAGAAGGCGAAGAGAATTAAAGACAGACACCTGGATTAAAGATAAAAGCAGAGATTTAAGGCAAAAAAAGAAAATCTACCGAACTTTGAATCACAGATGTCAGCATGTGCGGATGTACAAAATACATATTTTTGTTAACATTCAAAGCCTGAGCAGCTCATACGGTTCTGCACACACTTGTATGCCACGCAAAGAGTTCTTGAGCATCTTGACACCAGAGGACTAGAAAAGCACTTGGAGAGCGCAGACCTCCACCAAGCAGCTCATTCTCCTCGTAATTGGATTTACACCATCCACATGGTGATCTGGATCATCATGAAAAGGTTAAAAAAATTTCTTTATACACCAACCATGAATGAATGAATCAACCAGGAGTGTGTATTTTTAATCACTTTTTGAATCCATAAATGGGGGTTTCAATGTTAAAATTGACTATTTTTTCCTGACCTCATTCTGGATCAGATCCAGAAGACATTTTGCATGATAGTGCATATCGGATCCCTTTATGACTGATTTTTTTGGTGAGTGAATTGAAGATAGATAGGATTTTTTGAAAAAGCCGCAATTATAAGTAAATGGGAAAACACTGATTTTTTAATCCAGGTGGGTATCCGGATCGATCTTCCGTAATCCTGCTAACAGACAGACAGACACCGGCAAAAACAACCTCTGTGGCGGAAGTAACAAATTTGTTAACATGCTCCAATGTGGAATTGACGCAGCTAACTTTTTGAGTGATCTTGCTAACAGACAGACACCGGCAAAAACATAACCTCCTTGCTGGAGGTAAAAATGCTGAGTGCTTGAAACTGTCCTGATCATAAGGGTGAGGCAGGGCCCTGCAGCAAGGGCTCGGACACGTGGTTAACAATGGATGGATTAAAGAGAAGACTCATAAAGGATGGGGGTTGGCATGGAGTAAAAGTGCAGAAGAAATCTTGCAGCAGTAATCAAAGATCACCCCCCCCCCCCCGGATTATTTTTAATAATCACTAATAATCCTGTAGCAGCAGTTACAGCAACAATGGTGATTACTGTCTTATACAAAATGCATGTGGACAAATCCTCTTATGGCTAAAACACGCTGATCTAATTCAATCATATATCTGATAGGGTGCACGAGGACGCTAATATGATTTGCTGTAAGAAATAAGCACGCCTCAGTGGATGTACTGTATCAGGGGAGTTCCATGTGTGATCCGAGCACACACACACACACACACACAGCGCGCGGTTTCATGATGAGAAGCTTAGTCACACCATCAGTGATGGAATCTCCAGTGATGGAACAACCTACATTCTCAGAGAAAGGAAAATCTACTATTCCCCTCCTACCCCTTATTCCATTTTGCAGAGCATCCTTGATCCGATCACCAGGCTTCTGTGGAATGTGGGGAAGAAAGAGAAATCCCTATTCAAATAGGTCTCTCTCTCTCTTATTCTCTCTCTTTACCCTTGTGTTTATCATTTGTTGCCTACAGTGGGGCTTGGGTTTGTTTGACACAAAGTCAAGACATCAGAGAGAGATGATAACAAAGGCAAAGGACACACACACACACACACACACCCACACCCACATACACACACAGAAGCATAAGCTTGCCCTCTGAGAGTGCTCTGAGTCTATATATCTGGATATTGAATGAAAGGATTTCAAAGGAGATTCAGTGCATTTATTTCTCTGGAATGTTGGATGCAAACCTTATTAACTTTAGCATGCATGTGGGTGACAAAGTAGAGGAACTATGAACTGTGGGAATGACTATGACATTGGTGTGGGACTTGGACTTTCTGCAGGCAGCAAGTCTCTTTTACATTGATTGTGTGACGACCTGCAAGGCCAATGACATTTTAACATCTGGTTGGATGTCCTCAGAAGTTGTTGTTTCGGACCTGCCACTTCACAGACAAGCTACCAAAGTAAAACAGCGGTGCTAATCATTTGAGCTGCATCCACCTGACATGATTTTGGAACGACAGACATCAGGTGTGATGTCAAGGCAGAACACAGCACGCTGACAGCTTCCCAGCGACTCCTTGTCATCCAGCTGCATAATACGATCTCACTGTGCCTAATTAACCCTTTTAACAATTGCTTTTGCTAAAGAAATCACTATGAAACATTCCCACACCTCGCACCAGCCTCAGGATATCAGCCCGTCAGAGCTAACCATCAGTGCTACACCGCCTGCAGAGGAGGACCCACGTGGGAAAGGGGTCTATTGCCATATTGCGAGCACATCTGTGGATTAACTGTCATGAGCTGGCATGAAATGACAGTTATTGACCGCCACGGCAGACTGACAAGATAATCTTTTTTGCTTCACTTTCATCGCCACGCAACAGCAATACCCTGAACCTCCGGGCAGGCTCCTGCGGGACTGGGACCGATGAATGCAGACTGTAATCCATCACTTTACTGTTCATCCATTAGAGTTGTGTCCACGGCAGAGAAGACCAATACACCATTAGCGCTGTAATTAACCAGGCCCTAGCAAAGAGAAGTAGGCAGCGTGCAGAAACACAATCTCAGCCGCAATTAGCCAGCAAATTTTAATTAGCATTGTGATTAAAGACAAAGAGGCAGAAAATCCCACAGTCTCTTAAACCTTACCAACTCTGACAAGAGTGTCCAAAGTTGAGCTGCGTCTGCATTTTCTAACCAGATATGAGTGCATGGCCAGGCTGTGGTCTATCTGGGCTTACGCGAACATAGCTCAGCACTTACAGTACACATACCAAGGATGAGGACACTGCAGCTGATGACACAGCAAATGGGCGGCAGAGAGAGATGCGCTGCAAATAGGATAATGAATACGGTTACACTGTATGAACCATGCATGAACAACAATACATGGACAACAGAGACACAAGTGCATTACTGCACCTGAACACAGAGGCACCAAGCAATGTTGTTGTTTTGAACAGTCACAGTTCAACAATCATAAAGAAACACAAGTTTAGGGCTGTATATCATATACCCCCCCCCCCCCCCCCCCCCGCGGATCCTTATGGCCAATATGCGTATGGAAAATGCATGTTGGACTTAACCTGATGGGAGTATTTTTAATTCTGAAGTAAAATTAAATTTAGCTTCGTTTTATTCACAGGTTGTCATTTGTCTAACTGGTTGTCAAGAAGAATACGTGTCTTATCTAATATGTGCCAGTCGGATGTCGGCTGCCAGGAAGACAGAGTAAAATCATGGGAGAGAACAGACAGACAGCGATGGACCTAATCCCTGAAGTACTTTGGTTGAGATAGGCTTCCTCTATTAGCTAAGCAGAATCAAGTAAAACCAATATTGAAGTGAATGGCTGGCCAGACAAGAGAATGCATGACTGCATGCATACATGACAAAAACAACAATCCCTTTGGAGGCAGAAAATCACCTCGCTGCATGTGAAGAAGCTCCTCGCGCACACACGAGAACCTGGAAGTAATCCATATTTCAGGGCTTTGATGGACTGAGCAATGAAAATAACACATTTTTTTAAAACGCCGTTGATGGAGGTGTGATGGAAGATGTGGGGGACTATTGTTAGAATTATCTGCAGCTTTATCCACGCCATATCCTGATCATACAGGCCTGCTGTGGACACAACTTGTTAGAAATGAATCCAACTAACCAAAGTAATATACCCCCCCCCCCCCCCCCCCCCCAAAAAAAAGAGGAGAAGCTAGTGACATAGCTCCGTCTGCCATAACCGCAGCAAGTGCAATGATTCATGGGAGAATTCATCTAGGGATGAGCTGGCAGCCTATAAATCACCTCTACTGCAAGATTCACCAAAACCAAGTCGACTTTTTCTCTGGGCGTTTGCTGAAGTTTATGAATGCCTGTGAGGCTGTAGAAAGGGCGTGGCTGCGCATGCTTGAGTGGATGTCTGCGTGGATATCCTGTAAATCATTATTTCAATCTCTTCTTGAGGATCCCTCATCTGCTGATTTCATTAAGGCTTAGCGCATTGATTTGTGACTGAGCAGCAAGGCATATTTAAAACATGAACTGATAGAATGCTGTCAGGCCCACCCTGCTATTCTGCCACGAACCCACTTTCTATTTCCCTGTCATGCATCACAGTGTGCGCGATTAGAGCAGAACTTGGTTTCAGCTAAGTTCAAACTGTTTCATTCTGCAAAGCCCCCCCACTGTCTCCCTCTGCCAACTCTCTGCACTGCGGATTGTCCCTCAGCAGTAAGCCCTTCCTTAAAGCAACATATTTATCTCTGCATCGGTGATATCACCAGTGAACAGAATGGCTCGAAGAGACAGAAGAAATGAGCGAAGGAAGAATAAATAAAATGAGATCTGTAGGAGTCGTAGATGATCTTGTCGAGGTTACTGTCCCTGAGGAGGAGAGGAGAGGAGAGGAGAGAACCAAACCAGCACAATCAAAAATTGGATTAAACATTAAACGGGGATTAAAGCAATGTAATAAACATCAGGAATAAAATTATCTTAAATGGATGGACATTTACTCCACATAGTTTTAGATCTTACTGACAGAACTAAAACTTTAGGCATGACAGATTACACTGACTCGCCAGTTTCATGCATCATGATGGTCAAGTTTCAGTTCAATCTTTCAGACAGGTGTGCTGTATCTGCCACACCTCTAACAGGTGACTCCAGTCTAGATGCAAGGGCTTACGTGGGCTAAAGACGAATCAGAAGACATCTGCAGGGCATTATCCATTCAGTCTCTATTGCCCCACAGGGAGGCGCTCTCAGTCCCGCACTAGCCACCATCAGTCAGTGGCCAACCTAAGCAGCTATATAGACCCAGAGTTCTGTTTCCCCAGCCAATTAAATGACCCTCATGATTCCCGCAACACAATTCCAATGGGCATATGACAAATGATGAGACAAAGTCAGCCCAAAATGAGCCTGTGCCTAACTGCTGGACATTTAACACACTGAGTAACTGGGACCAGGCGGAACAGTTAAGAGCCTGTAACTGTGAGAGTGTGTGGTAATAACACTGGAGGGGTGGGGGGGGGGGGGGGGGGGGGGGGGGGTGTAATGGCAAACATTAAAACTAACTAAGCTGGAATATTGCTCTTCATTTTGCTGTAGCTTTCATCTGTTTCCATCGTGCCCCGGCCTCCTCTTTCCATAGCCTTTAGCGTCATCATCAACACGATGTGAGCTCTGAAAAGTCTGTTTATAGAGAGAGCTGGTGAACGAAGAAATGCCGAAAGGAGTGCAAGCGATCCAACAGGCTGCAACGTTTCATCATCAAAACTTGAACATGCAGTTATTCAAAGAGAAAAGAAAAGGCTTAGAATTGTGTAGATTTGTATCGGAGCATGAAAATTCAACGGTGAGATCAAACGGGGCTTTTATATTTCAGGGAACTATAGTCTTGGGAACAACCTCTTCTCATATTCATCTGAGCCGCTGCCATCGCACACAAACCTTTGAGGAATCAGTCCCAAAATGCAACATGCACTCTCTTGTTATTCATTGCATATGGATAAAGCAGCTCCATGCTTTGGATGTGTTGTGTCTCTCATCACAATTACAGCATCTCATTTCTTTGACAGCCGTCCTCAATCCCCAAAAGCCACAACCGGTGGCTCGACACACCAAGTTATACCTCCACAACTGTCCGCTTCAGTTTTCTGCATCTACAACGGATCAGTGGCCAGATTCACGTTTCATGTAGGCAAAAGGCACCAAGGCGCGTTCTACTGATGAAAATGGCTGCAGAGTTAATTTAATGCACCCTGGGAAAGTTACGAAATGGGACGAAACTGAGAGGGATGGGGGGGAGTAAAAGAGACAAAGCAAGGTGCCATCACATCACTTACATTGTCTGGGCTGTTGTGGTATTGATTGGGCCTGTGGTATGTTTATGGCAGGTTCTCTCATGGCAATTGCATCAATCTCTCCCAGTTGAGTAGTTGTTAATTAAGAAAAATGAGTTCAGATAAACCCCAGTGGTATCATCCTGCCATCTCTCAACCTTGGAAATCAATTCTCCAATGAAGAAAAAGTAGACTCTTGCTAAAACTATGCAATGATAAATCAAATTACCTAGCTAAGAAATCATTATTCATAAGCCACCAGAGCTGCATGGCTTTTAGAGTCATTTTGTTTTGTGGTTCAATAAGGCAGATAACTTACTGCATAAACTCGGAGCTAATTGCGTTACTGCGTGGGTGTCCGCTCCTGCTCCCACTCAGCATTTAATATATGCAGTTTTCCTTGCTTGTAGCTCCTTTAAATAAATTAAACTACAGATACAGCCTCAGAATGTAAAGATATGGCACAAAAAGAGGCTGTTAAATGGTTGTATCAACGATCAGTTAACTGCACAAAGGACAGTCTGTACATGACTGCTATACACGTATAAAGGTGTATGCACTGCATTATGGGTATATGTGCGAGCGTGACTCTGTCCTGACTTCATGGAGGATTAATTGATTGCTACTGTGCCGTCATCCAGATTTAATTTCCTTTGGGGAGAGATGTGCATCCTAGCAACAATCTTGAGCCTGTCTGTAGAGTTGTTTAATGATTGCCACACACACACACACACGCACACACACGCACGCACACACACACACACACACACTGGCTAAACCCAACTGCATTAGAAATAATGTTGAGGTTCCGGGACAATAGAAAGAAGCTTCAAATATCCTGCTAAGAGTCAATGATTAGGATGCTGAGTCGTCACCAAAGAACTAAGTCATTCTTAGTTTCCCGGACACCTTCAAATACTATTATGAATCTAGACAAATGTTTGTCTTTCTGAATAAAATATTGCATGGCTGTGCAGGTTGGTAATGTGATATGATTTATTGGTACGGGTCTTTTCTCTTGGGCATCACAAAGATCCTTTAATTGTCAAACTTCCCTATTCCAACAGAATCAACACGTCAGCAATTGTTCTGTTCTTTCCATGAATAAAAGCGTATTAACTTTACAATGGAGGCAGCAATTGTCAGCTACACCACCATGCAATTAACTGACTTGGATCAGTTTTCAAGGATATGGGTGGTGCACAGAATCTGCACAAGGGAATCCTTGATCGCCACTATCGCAAGAAAGTTGGAAAAAACCCTCAATTGGAGCACGAACTGCAGAGCTGTCTGTGCAGACAAAACCAACTTTGTCTTCCACTCCTCCCACCGCTTGTTTTATCCATGCATGTGCACCTGCGCCCTACTTATGTGCACCCAAGTGTGTAGTCTAATATTATGTAGATATATTTTCTATATATCTATTACTTATACAGGTGTCTTAAGAGTGGATTGTGCCTTTGGCTGCAGAGTGTGTGCACCACAGGCAAATAAGTCTATCTTTGTGTGAGCTGTACGTGTGAGTAGAGACAGAGAAAACGGCACCGAGGAGCTGTGTCTCTTGCGTTGCGAGGCCTGATTACATCAGAGAACCGTTTGGTTTTTGCTGGAAATGCCTGCTATAAATCCACAAGCTCTTGTTCTCTCCAGGTGAGCTCATTTAATTCTGGAAATGGATGCCTCCCCAGTTCCATAGAGCAATGGAACAGCCGGATCATCCTCAAAGCGATAGAGCGGGACCCAATCACTGAGACACAGCAGTGATGCAGTTGCACTGGTCCACTGCGTATCTAGGGAAACTGGACTGCAGGGAGACATTTAGGGTCTTCGCCGAGTGCCTTGCTCGTCCCTGCTGTGTTTTGGAGGGCTTAATTGGAAGACAGATAATTATGTCCAAGGAAGTTACTATTTGGTGAAACATAATGACTCTGGATCTCCCCCTTTTGGCCACAAGCTTTTTTCTCAGCTTTCTTCTCTTTTGTCAGTCTCTTCTCTCAACAGCTTTTAGCTCCACGCCCTCTTTGTGTTGCTGTACTTATTCACAGCATTCTTTTCTCTACGCACTGAAAAATATAAACAGCATTGTTGTAAGAAATACTTGATGGCCGAGAAGAAGATCCAGCTCTGAAAAGACAATTAAAACTTGGCAATTGTCTTTCAAAATAGAGCAGACAGATTGAAGATAAATGAGAAGTTAAAGGACAGACAAGACGCACACGAGGACACCGTGGTGTTTATTATGTGGAACCGAGACTTAGCTGCATGTTGTGTTGATGCATAATTGTCTGCGGCACAGAGCCAACAATATTGCAGCGGGATAGCCAAATAATTATTGATATTAGAAGATTAGCCAAATAATTATTTATATTAGCTTAATTATTTATATTAGCTTAATGGCTCCTTTCCAAGAAATGGATTCCTTCCCTAATAAACAGAGCTCTCTGACACAGCCCCGCAACAACTGGAACAGTGTCAATGAATGAAAATGGGGGCAGCTGAAATGTAAATGAATAAAAAAGTAATAAAATTTAATTAAAAAGCATATGTTTGCTTGACATTGATTCATCTGTAAAGGTTAATGAATTATGCCAATATAAGACCACCTATAAACTGAAGGTGTTATTTGTATATCGCCCACCTAACTACCTACCCACCTACCTACCGGTCTACCTACCTATCTTCCTACCTACCTACCCACCTACCCGTCTACCAACCTACCTACCAACCTACCTACTTATCTTCCTACCTACCTACCCACCTACCCACCTACCCACCTACCCGTCTACCTACCTACCTACCAACCTACCCGTCTACCTACCTATCTTCCTACCTACCTACCCACCTACCTGTCTACCTACCTACCTACCAACCTACCCGTCTACCTACCTGTCTTCCTACCTACCTACCCGTCTACCTACCTACCTACCAACCTACCTACCTACCCGACTGTCCACCTACCTACCTGTCTACCTACCCACCTACCTACCTATACCTACCCACCTACCTACCTATACCTACCCACCCACCCACCCACCTACCTACCTAACTACCTATCTACCACACATCGGCTTGGAGTGATAATCTTAACCTGTTACTAAATAGCAAGTACCGGCCCTCGAGGCAAAGAAGGGCTGCCATATGGCCCGTGGTGTTGTTACACAACAAGTTTTACTTTCACTTTAAAATCTTGCAAAAGGAAGTATAGATCAAATGAATGTTCTGTTCGGAAATTAGACGAGCAAATCAATGTCAATTAAACATGAAGTTTGGCTCTGTCCAAAGACAAACAAAAACAAAAACCAGACACCCAGAATCATTCAAACAACAAGTTTACAAGGTGTCATATATAGAACTTTTCTTCTCCAGCTAGCCCTTTCTTATGTTTCCATGCTAAGATAACCTTTCCAGAAATTTGCTGAGTAGGACAAATACAGGTACACCGGTGAAAGGACAAACTCAGGATCAGTACATTGTGTACGAGGTGCAATGATGTACTCCCCTTAGTTCCTTAGTGCTGTCATTTTGTAGAGCTGACCTGTTCTCTCACTGATCATCAACTCCTCAACAGCTTGTGAAGTATTACGCCAGAGAGTCATTGAACATGAGCCGAGTGGTCAACCTGGTATTAATGGTATTGGATTGTACCAGTCAGCCTCAAAGGATATCTGATCATTTGGTATCAGCGGCATAAGCCTTTACAGTGAGAGTATGCATAGAAATATCTTCTATTCAGAAGAGTGGAAAAATGATTATGCACTCAGTGCCCTTCAAGCTATTCAGGAACAGACATCATCACAGAGACAATGAATGAGAGGGACACAAAGTGGGACGCGTCTCCTCCGTGGTTCCCTGAGCGGGTGTCCATCAGGCCAAATGAGAGATGAGAGGTTCAGGATTGTGTGATGTGGGTGTGATCCAAATGTCTGGAACCTGGCTGATGGGTGGATCAACTGGGTTCAACCATATGGATCAGCACAGGCAGACATCGACGCAAGCACTTTTCAACACACACACACACACACATTCACACACAGACGACTATTGGCAGCTGCCATCTTCAATGAAAGCACTTTTCTTCAGGTCTCAGGGAGTGTTCATCAGAGAGATGAAGCAAGACACGTATGGGAAAAGCTTCAACAATAGCCTTCACTTCTCCTCTACTGCAAAGGACAAGAGAGGAGGGAGCGAGGAGACCAAAGGGATACTTCCTCTGCTTGACTATAGCACTGTCTCACACAAGATAAATCTCTTTAGAGGCTCTTTATAGGGTTTGCTCAATGATTAATAGCTGCATATTCAATAGCTGCATCTATGCAGCACAGCTCCAGCATAGTTTTTGAAGTGTTTTCGCTAAGCACACATTAAATAAGTGCAAAGACACACTTATAGCTGGAAGACCACATATTTGTCTCTCCGGATGTAACAGTGAAAGTCAGGCAGGAAGAGCTAATGGAAAGGGAGGAACCCTGCTGGGTGACATTCAGCTTGGTTTCCCCTGGCACCACAGTCGATCAGGGCTGAATGATTGATTATTAGAACGATTATTCACGCCTGTGATCAAACATTACGCTGACAAAAGCTATTTTTATGTTTGTTACAGAGTACTCTTTACAGTGATCTAATAAAATTCTGCACTCAAGAAAGAACGTTTTTTTAAGACACTCCAATATGCTGACTGAATGCTGCAATAGTTCATTGTTAGTATTCTTTCATTAGCTCCGCTGGAGGAGGTTATGTTTTTGATGCCGTTTGTCTGTCTCTTTGTCTGTCTGCTAGCAGGATTACGTAAAACCTGCTGGTTGGATCTTTATCCGAAGATGTGTCCGGGTCTAACTTAGATCCCATTACATTTTGAGAGCGATCCGGATACATGTCTGGATACAAACAAATCTGTATTTTCCCTATTCAATTATAATGGAGGCTTTCTCCAAAAATCTTATTTTGTAAAATATGCATTCAATTCACGCAACAAAAATCACAGCCATAAAGGGGTCCGATGCAAAATGTCCTCTGGATCTTATCCAGAATGGAGGTCATGAAAGAATATTCAATTTTAACATTGAAAACCCCATTTATGGATTCAAAAATCAGTTAAAAATGTTGAAAACTACTCCAAACACCCCCCCCCCCCCCCATTAGCTATCTATACTTCAGTTATTTCAGGGGATACCTGGTTTATGACAGAGCTCCTTTCCTTTGAGGAAACACACACATGTTTTACAACATTGTGATTACTGAACGCACCACTGCTCATCAATAGCCTATATATCAGAATGTTTGTGTGTGCAGATAAGCGTGTCTGTGTGTGAGGATAAGTTCATGTGTGTATCTTTAACTTTGTGCGTGTGGGTGTGTGTGTGTGTATGTGTGTTGAACCCTCTCTGTCTCAATTATTTTCTCCCCTGCAGCAATAAGGATTAGACATTTTTCACTGCTGCAGAAAAGAAACTTAATTCATTTGGCGAAAATATGACAATAAAAACGAAATTGGTTTTCTATGGCTGAGGAGATAGATAAATCTCAAAATAATTTTCCACCTCTAGATGACATTTTTTCATTTCCGTGAAGCTTTTTAGTTTTTATTTTTATATCACTTCGCATAGAGGGCCCGGAGATTAAAGGGAAGGCTGTGCCTACAGGATATTATTGTGAACAAGACTAACAAAGTGAGGGCAGGGGGCGCGGGGGGGGGGACCTTACAAAAAAGCCGGTTATCACAAGACGCTCACGGTCACGCTCAGTGAAGGAGAAGAACAGCTGTGACGTGGTTTCAACAGCAAATCGGTGCACTTAGCGCGTCGGTTGTGACACCACGTCAGAACGCTGCTGAGTGGAAGGCCAGAGGTGATGACAGAGGTCTGGTTCACTCGGAACACCAGAAGCCATATGAGTGAATGAACCAGTAGAGCTGGGTTTGGATCACGAGTTCAAACAGATCAAGGCTTTGACTTTCAATTAGTGAATGATGACTTGTGTTAGTGCGTGTAAAAAATAAAGATATTCATCTGTGAAACGGCGTGTTTGACTCCACTGTTAACATTTAATAGGAAAGACTGGAGCAGATTATATTTCACCTATTGATCAACAGTCCTCTGCACGCATTCAGCAAACAATAATTTAATACTTTATAAGTGACAATACTTTATCATCTCCTCAACAAATAAACAAGCTCATTTCATTCAGTGTCGGATTGATTTCCTGGCCCTGTTTTCTACATTCGTTGTCACGTTAATGCTTTTAAGTTAATACATTGCCACCATCAGCTTGATAAAAGAGTGGAGCTCCTCGGTTTGGCATAAGTCGATGGAGTTGTGTTTTCCAGAGTCGCTCTGAAGACTGTACTCAGCTAAATGAAACAACACTGAATCGCTAACATGAGAACTCTGAGAACTCTGCATCTGTAAAACACCTCATTGCATGAGGAGTCTGTTAGCATAAAGGCTATTCAGACGTTGGTGCGTGTACGTGTACGCCATCCTCATGCTAAGCAAAAATAATTAGGCCGCTCTGGAAAAGATGTCGCCTCAAGACCTAACACTCCAGAGGACGAGGAGCTGGGAGTTGGGAAAAGCAGGATCGGGAGTATAGGACTGGAAAATGTTCCCGATCTGTCCAAGTACTCTGCATGTGCAGCAAGGTAGCAGCTGAAAGCTACAGAGTACATTTACTAAAGCACTGCAATGAAGCACAACTTCTAATGCATTCTACTTTGATAGGAATTGTGGATTCTACTTGTGTTTATATGGAAAATTAAAATTTGACATGATTGGCTGATAGACTATAATGCAATGTTATTGGTTAAGGAACGCGTCTTATGTGTCAAGACAATGCCATTAATAATTCTCCAATACTGCAAATATAGTACAAGAGTAATAAACCAGTACACAAATGCAGAAAGATTGTGAATGACAGTGAAATACTAGCAGGGAGGGCTTACTGTTACATTTAAGTAAGGTTGACTGTATTTAGGTTTTAAAGGTATTTTCAGACCATAGCAATGTTTTGAAGAACATCTTCATTCACCTCTGATTTGATGTTTAAAAATGATCATAGTATTTTTTTTCATTTATCATTTTTTTTAAAACCACTGCCACATCAGGACGGTAATGCACCCACATGACAAATAAATCAGGTCTGACCCTTTTTTGTTTCAATAAAACTCTAAAGAGGTAAATGCAATGAATGAAATTCAACAAAACATTTCTTTAATTGTGCAGCTTGAATCCCCCCCCACAAGTCATCTTTATAAATCTGTAATCGGGTGTGGCTCTATAAAAACCATGTGCTGCTGTTAAAATGTGAAAATACTACAAGTAACTATTAATTAATATAAATAATAAAATAAACAAATAAAAAGTGGAATCAGGCTCCTATCTACTCCCTAAGACATGCCGATTTCCCTGTAAAATGAAGAACAGGGGGGAGGTGACTGGGTCCTTCCCTGAGTTATCGTTTTGGCCGCTCCTTTCAAATGCGGCACAATTACGCCCCCCCCCCCCCTTCTTTTTTACAGCACTCAGCCAGAGACATTAAGGCAGGAGGGCTGAACATATTTACAAGAATTCAAATTGAACGCACTGAAACAGCAGGGAAAATAGCCATCCAGAAACAAGCACACCCATACCGGACAGCCACAAGCCAGACTGCTTTAGACAGGTTTATTATGAATGCATGCCAAGATGTTGACGATGTACTCCCATACTGGTGCATGGCTGAAATGACTGAGTGGAATAACAGAACAGGAAGAAGAACACATTGAATTAAAGAACAAGATGGAAAAAATGCAGATGTAATACCGGGAAAGGGTAGAAAAACTCAGTCAGGCACAAACAGACAAAATGATGCATAAATTAAGGCATAAATTAAGGAAAGTGCCACGAAGAAAGGGAGGCAGAGGATGGGAGAAGTTGAGTACAGGGCGTCGTCGACTTACAACAAGGGCGTTGTCGTATGCCGACTCGGTCATAGGTCCCACTAAGGATGTTATGCTGCGTCATGATACGGAAAATATCAGAGTAGAAAGAGACAATTTCATCTCGGTAGACATCGCTTTCTGGTATGTCGTAAAAACACCTCGTAAACAGACGAAAAAAACAACAAACAAAGTGCAGTCATGAAGGAGAACGGCCGCATAGGTCGTAAGTCGACAACCCCCCCGTACAGTAAATAAGAGACAAGGCTATCCAACATCCTTCACCAAACTTAAAGGCCTCTGTCTGGGTGTTGACATGAAACATCATGCTCAGTCGTCCCGAGTCACATAATCCTCTTACCAAAGTTGAGTTCAGCGCTGTGAAGTAAAAAGCCACTGTTCTTCTGTGACGCCATCTGTGGCAGAGCTGTGATGGTCGTCTTTAGCTTAGGTAACGAAGCTCCAAAGAGCAGAAGGGGCAGCGGTGCAGCTAGAGGTAATGCAAGTTCACATAAAAACACAATACAAGAAAGGAAGTCAAAGACCCAACATTGAACCGATGCTGTGAGGCAGTGCCCGCAGCTTTATCCTCGTTCGTCTTGCCATGTTACCTGGAAATCATAAAAAAAAAAGAAGCCATACAGCTCGTCTGCTTTTCTTTCCAAGGTCATCAACTGGGGGAAACCTTTAAATCAATGGAGGGGTGTTGGGTGTGATCGAGGACCAAGGACTCAGGAGTTTTACTCCTAGCCTCACCTTGGAAATAATCAGTCATGTGACATGGACGAAACTGCAGGTCGAATTTGATCACACTGACCTTTCTCTAGCAAGTGACCTTTAATGGCCGTAAATGTGAGACGAGACACACGAGGAGTAATCTGCATCAAAATAATGAATAAAAAAGGAAACTAATGAAGCTCTGTTCAGAAAAGCTTCGAGTACATTTGTCAGCCTTCCCACCTAAAGATACCTGCTGTAACGTGACGCCTGACTGCTCCTGCATGTGAGAGAGGCTGACCAGTTGTTACAGGATTCTTCCAGCTAGTTATCCCAAATACAAACGGACAGGAGCTCTGCAACAGATATTTACTTTAACAGGACTGTGAGTCAGTTGCTTTCAGAAACGGCAAAAAAAAGAAGACATTCAACTGTCTAATCTTGCAAATTTTATTCTGCTACAAAAAACATGTGCAATTTGAGTTTGGAATTCAACATTTCAACAAAGCGCTACATCAGGGACTTCAATATATTTGAACTGAATATAAAGTTGTAAATCACATTTACATAAGCATTTCCCACTTAAATATTTAAATGAATATATTGCAAACGTTCATTTTTTTTGTTTGTAAAAACCTTTGCCGCAGATGTGCACGTTGAGGTTTCACATATATATTTTTTTTTTACCAGCCATCTTAAAATATAACACTGCAGCATGACTCCACATCCAAGGAGTTCATAAACCTTATTACAGCAAAATATAGACAGTAGTCCACCTAGGTCATATTGCACACACTGGTATTCTGCTCTCTTATTTAATTAGAATAGGCTCATCTCACTCATCTTGTCCTGATGAACAGACTTAGATGGGCGGGCAGATAACACATCAGATACCATGTAATTAAAGCTGTGGTGAGCGAGGAGCCAGCGAATCGATGGCTTTGCTGCTGAAAAGGCACAAAAGAGCTGTGGTTTTCATATTTCAGCTGCGGGGCGGAGAGTTGAAAATGTTCCCTTTGTGATGGATTGAGTTAAGCTATGTGATCTGGCAGCTCGCGGTGTCACTGAAGGGGTTCATTACGGACTCCATAATTCATATCCCCCCACCCCCACCCCCACCCTTCACTCCGTAGCTGTTATATGCACATTGGTCTGTGGGTGGGTGGGGAAACATGCAGGACGTGCCGTGGGATTCTGCCCCCATTCGTTTTCATTTATGCCAGCAGTGACTTTTAGTTAAAGACAGGAGTCTCTAATTCTAAACTCATCTGCCTGTCATATGAACATCTGTGTTCATAAAGGATCTAGACAATACCTCGCATCACACACTCAGTCGATGGACTGCACAAAGCTATAGCTGAGTCCTGCAGCGGGGCACTGAGTGCACATCAACCTCTGCAAAGGAGCAGGGCTTCGTTCAACCGACTACTCAGTAGAAGATAAAGCTCAGATTGAGAATGTGGCCTTAGCTAGTGTGTTGGAGATGGGCATGCAAAACCATCCCATATGCTGTAGCACACTGAAAAGTGGAACAATCTCAACTGGTAATAAAAACCATTAAACCAAAGATGTTGGTGCTCAGTTGAAGGCAAACATCTTTTATTACACATTGTTCAGCCGTAAAAATGTTTTCCCTGGCCCTGAATTCCACTTTCCACGGTGGGCAAACTGTTCTGTGGGTTCTCTCCTACACGATAATCATCACCGCTTCACCAATATGACCGTTGTTTATAGGAAAATCCCTTGCAGGGAAGGTTTCAGACTCTCAGAGACGCCTGTTATTGTTGCAAAAATCACGTATGCTGCCGCTTCCTAGTGTTAAACAGTAAAAAGTGTTTCCCGATGGAATACGACAGCATACAACAACTGAAGTATTTCGACTACTGGCTGGACTAAGGGCATCCTTATCGGTCCAGTGCACTGGAGTGATTAGCAGGCACAACTAGCCCTCACACAGGCTAACACCAGCCACACAACACTCGGAGAAATCAACTCAGATCATTAAAAGGTTATATCATAATACGCAATAAGATGCTGTGCAATAGAGGGAATAATTAGATAACTGCATTAACATGACATTAGGGCAACATTAATGCGATTTCATCAACCGTTTGTATTCTGACACCCTGCCGCACGCCTTCGTGCCTTGACTGCAGTGATTTATCAGCTCGTCTCCCGCTTGTCAAAAGTCTGCTCAACAGTTTGCAGGGAACTGTAAACTGTTGAGCAGTCACAGAACGACAAACCCGGACACAGCCGCGTTGAATGAGAATTTCTGCTCCACATTATGCATACAGAGAGCACCGTATTCAATTTGCAAAAGATACCAAAGCATATGCAAAGAAGGTGTGGTGGTGTAGTAGTGTGGATAAGAGATATATTGTGACTGCTCTTGTGTGATTTGAATATATTTTCTGTGCTCGATCTGCCCTGGTCATTTCCATATTCCTGTCTTTACGGCAGGTAGTCAGCGGCGTGCTGCAAAATGGAAATGAACCGATGAAATATTTATTGACATTAAAGATCAAAACAGCTGGTGTTCACAGAGCAGGATCATAAATGAGTAACACGTATGTAGGGCAGAGAGAACATAGAGAGGAGAAGTAGCTCATTTCCAGGAAATTAAAAAAAAAAACTATTGGAAAAGAGAAACTTTCTCTGTCTCTGAACTAGTTAAATTCGGCTCGCTTGTACCTGCTGAACTTTTTACCTCGGCGAGTCCCAGGCGAGATGTGTTCACTACGAAGCAGTAACAAAACATCTTTGGCTTAATGGTGATGCGTCTTTCTCAGCGACACCCCTCCATTCCCGTCCTCCCCACAGGAGGAGGAGGCGCTGCAGCGTTGCACATGACTGAAAGGGTTCCTGGAAAGATTTCCCTCGAACCCTGTCCTCTCCATTGTGCACTGCTTTATTCTCTCTCCCTTTCCCGGAGTTCGTGAACTCGCTCAACGACTGATTTCGAGACTGTGGAGTCGTTACCTGGGAGGAGACGAGTCTCATATCAACGCTGTCTTTCTGATCGCTCTGTGAATTCTGCATGCGCCGTTTTAGCGGAGGTGAACTTGCCGACGTCGTAGTCTGGGACAGTACGTCTGCTTTCATTCAGTAATGCAACAAGGGAGCACAGCCATCCCTGTTTGATGCACAACATTACTGGATAAGCAAACAAACTACTTCCTGCCACCTTTAAACTCTGAGACGTCCACGAGTAAACTCTCGCCTCGATAGCATCCTGATGCATCCTGCATCTGAGCAGAAACCCCTCTCTCCCTAATCACTATCTTTACCTATACATCTCCATTTTCATGCTCCCCCCGCGTTTGACGTGCCGACTGCGGTTAGCGCTCTCCCTCGGTGACGCTCTTTGAATGATGGGCTGTGCTGCGCTGCCTGTGAAGTCTTCCTTGTAACAGGCAGCGTTGCACCGTAGCTTCTGGTCTTCCCGTTATCTCTCACGGTGATACTTTCTCTCACCCCTGCTTCACATCTCACAGCTCTTCCATCTCGTTTTTTCACCTCACCCATACTGTGCATGCTTGACGCTGGATGTGTAAGAGGATCAGATACGCGTAATAACAGGGATGTGTTCTGTGTGACAGTCATGACAAGGGCAGATCAGCTGATTTGCTGGCTTAATGAAGCATGAAGAAGCTCCGAAGATCGCCTCGCCCTCCTAATCTGCTCAGCTCCTTTAAAAGTCTTCTCTAAATGACACCCTTCCTCCATCATCATCACCAGTTGGCTATTTTTTCCCCCTCATATAATGAAAGCCTGAAAAGTTACACAACTCTGTTTTTGCACGAGGTCAGGCGTTTACTTGACGATGTTATCGCCCCCCCCCCCTTGGTGAGAGTTGGTGTGATGATAATACTGTAGAATGTTTTCCTGCTCCTTTTTTGGGGGCTGATTTCTCTCTTTATCTGCTCCATAATCATTCTCTACACACAGACATCATTACCGAGATGGATTTTCTGGTTGAGGGAGAGAGAGAGAGAGAGCGGAACGGCGGGGGCTCCTCTCCATCTTTTCATTAATCACGAATCAGTATATTCCTCCGTGGGGACCGGGCCACTCAGTGCGAAAGAGAATAGGCTCTTTCGCCCATCTTTTTTATCTCCCTTCTGCTCGATACACTTCCTTCCATTCTTCCCAGGATTACTCCGGTCTCCAAATGCCAAACCAATAAACCGAGAAACGAAACTCATTTTTTTCCCCTCCGTCTCAGACGGCTTCTTCACAATTTTAATAAAATCACAGCTTACAGGGTCACATCTGAGAGAGCAGACATGTGCCAACACTTGCAAACGCAGACACACAATGCTGAATGCATTCCAGGTTGGTTGGGACACTGGGAATATGAGTGGGATCTCCCACAGCTGAGCGAGTACTGGGATTGTTCAAGTCGAACAACAAGACAGGAAACTTCCGAGATACGACATCAGAACAAAAATCACAGGAACAGAGAGGCTGACAAGAAGCAGGAGTGATGTTGCAATAAACAAAAACAGAAACTTTCTAAGAGAGCGGTGATGCGTTAATGTGGGTCGCCTCAACTCACTACACCAATCTGTTTCTGAGGCGGGGGGAGGTTAACGCTCCATTTCCTGTCATCCCCGCCTTTGTACACAGACAAATGTGTCTGTTCGTGAGCACATACATGTGACCTTGACATGCAACATGAACCGCGTTCTATCACGCTCAGCAATGTCAGATACATGAAGGACGACAACATGTGAGCGGTATTCTACTGCTGGCGGTGCCCGAAAGCCTGATATCATCATAGGCCTTAGCATCCACACACACACACACACACACACACACGGATAATAGTTGTTTTGGGTGATCGTGAGCGATTGTGATGTGTGGTGGAATTTTGATGCACGACTGCTGAGACCCAGTGGAAAGGAGGAGGAAGGAGGAGGGGATCTTCTAAACAATGTTGGATATGCATAGTGGTGCAGGTGCTTTTTTTTCTTTGCGCCCGGTGTTACACACACACACACACACAGACACACACACACACACCTACACACACTTCCTAATCACATTTGTGTGAGGCTGAGAGCACGAGAACAATCATTTTCACCACCGGCACTGAAAAAAAGAGCCATTTTTATGCTCGTCTCTGAGATTTTAAAATGTCCTACACTATTGTCATAATGCCGAAGTGCTAATCCCTAACCTAGAACTTAACCCCCCTGCAACACAACGTAAAGAAAGGAAAATAAAGCAAAACCTGGAGCCAGCAGTGACATAAGAGTGTATGTTGCGTCTTAGTCGGATGTCTCCTCGTCGAGACGGACCCGGAAAGCACCACGCCTGGCTCCCGTGAGCTGCCAGCCCAATCGGTCAAAATGAGAAGTTACTATGTGGAGAGAGAACTCGGTGGAGTTCTGTGACAGCTGTGTGATGGAGGCAGCGGTCCATGTTCATCTGTGTGTGTGTGTCTCTCTCTCAGAGTTTCACAGCTGCAGCGCATTTAAATCAGCGCGCCACCAGAATGGAACGGGAATTGACGTCACATCACCATAGCAACCGACTGTCACAACCAGACTCCAAAAATAATAGGAAAGGAAGAGACCTAACCGTATCACTTTAATGACGGCACCAAGCAGCTGGATAACTTATTACAACTAATAAATAAGGATTAGAGCCGCAATGCAAAGACAGTTCACATTGTTTTACCCAAAAATATCCTCGTTCTCGAAACATTTGAAATCAAATATACTCACAATATAATATCACCTTTCTGCGTTCTGCTAATAAGGAAAAAAACAGGTGGAACACAGCTTTGCAAATTAAAACAATTTGTTCTAAAGGATTAAAACAACTGTTTCATACTGTGATGATCGATTTGAAGTTCGTACTGAAATCTTACACGAATGGTCTTCAGAACAAAAATGGTCACTTTGCAGCACCTTGATTACCTCTGCAGAGCCTCATCAATGGATTCCTCGGGCAAGATCACTTGTACTTCTGTCAATCTCCTACTCTTCATATCATCAAGGTCTCGAATCAGACACCGTGTTGCTAGGCAAGTGGGAATCAGTGAGATAACATGGTGGCTATTTGGGGAGTGAAGAAGAAGAGAATGGTACGCTTGATATGAGAAAAAGAGAGCGACAGTAAGTGCAGCACACAAAGCTTTGGTCTGTCAGTGTAAAGCATTTACACAAGAAGGGGTCGGACTTTCCTCTCCATCCACGATTGAAAATATTTTCACATGAGGTGGAAAAACAATAAATACAGCAAATGCAGTCCTTTTTGCATTTAGCATAAAAAAAGCCAAAAACACACTGAACAAAATGGCTCCAGAAGAATGCCTTTAACTATTAATTACATATACTTAATAATGTTAAAACTAGAACTGTACAACTTTAAATAGCAATTGATCTATGCATTTGCGCTCCAGAGACCTGCTGAGACCAAATGATGCATCAGAAATGATGCTCTGCACATCTTTGCAAACCAAGAGCTACAATGATAAAGCACATTCATGGAAGATAATCGCGAGGAGCAGCACCGTTTTACATACTATAAATGTGCTATAATTATGCCATAATGGTGCTTTTATCATGTTCGCTCTCCACTGTTTTTAAGTGTACATTCCATAGAAAATGTGAAATTGAATAAAAAAAAAAATACGAGAAGTAGGAAACGTATAAATAGTACGGGGGTTGGAAAAACCACCGGCTTGTTCAGAGGTCTGACGTAATCCTGAAACACTTTAATAATTAATTGTGTCATGAAATTAAAAGACTCAAGGAGGAGAGAGAGAAAGAGAAGCCAACAGAGCAGCAGTTCACCTCATTTAATTACAAAATTGTTGAAAATTATTCCATTCATTATCTTCTAGACAAGAGGGTGTAGAATGGCATCATCATCATCATCATCATCATCATCATCATCATCATAACAGCACCAAGATCCCCGTCTTGTCTGAATCTGTGTCCATTCTTTTAAATACAGTCTGGTCCTGGACTGGAATCCAGTATAGAGAAGAGGAAAACCTTCCAGAGATGACCGTGTTCATTTTACACTCGTGACCACAATCTCTGTTTATTTATTACCTCTGCCATGGAGATTATATTTTTGATGCCGTTTGTCTGTCTGTCTGTCTGTTTCTTAGCACGATTATGGAAAAAACTGCTAGATGGATCTTAATGAAAAGAAATCTGAAGATGAGTCTTGGTCTAACTTCGGGCCCATAAAATTTTGAGAGCGATCCGGATACTCATCTGGATAAAAAAAAGAAATCCTGAATTTCCCATTTACCGGTACTTGAGTTTTTTTTTTTTTTTAAACAACACATACATCTTGTTAAAATATGCATTAAATTCACTCACTAAAAAGCACAGTCATAAAGGGGTTCGATTACACTATTATTCAAAATGTCTTCTAAATCTGATCCAGAAGGAGACCATGAAGAGATTTAGAAGTTTAAATATTGAAAACTCCATTTAGGAATAAAAAAATAAGTTAAAAATACACATCAACTCCGATTCACTTTTACTTTTTATGGTTGGTGTATAAAGATACTAAGCACAATTTAGAACCTTTTGATGATGATCCAGATCACCATGTGGATGGTGTAAATCCAATTAGGAGGGGAATGAGCTGCTTTGCAGAGGTTTGCGCTCTCTGAACACTTTTCTAGTTTATTTTCTTTATTTTGCTGATCTGTCTCTACAAGGCAGAATAGCGACTCCTTGTGGTTTGCACCGCATAATACAAAAGCACATGACGTCACCCTGAAGAAAGCGCTGCTAACTTAGTTCATGTGTTCAGCAAACTCACTGCATAGATAGGATTCACGATGACAGTACAAAATATGAGCTGATCCAGTTTTACTGTACTTCATTCTTTCATCTACGGAAGATCAGGATTTATCTAATTCAAACTCCATGGGTAAATATTTTCACCCCATCCTCCGCATTACACTCACAGTCTCACACACTTCCCATCTAGAATATCACAAGGATGTAAATGCGTGTGAAGTGACTTATCCCAAATGTGAAAGTGTCATCTGACATGCCGCTGGCAGGTGATGAGCGGAGTCAGGCATTGCTGCTCTCCATCAGACATTACTGCAGAGAACACTCCATCTCTCAGATTCCTAATTAGAAAGGTCATATGAATGCCCTTCGCATGTCTGGAGGGTTAGGGTTATATTCTGTACTTTCCAGATATAGAGCCAGACTCTCTCCACCTAAGATGATGATTGAGTGGTGAGAGGTCACTAATGATTCTGTCAATCAATACGTCCTGCCAAGGCTGTCGCTCAGCCCAACCCACCTCAGGCCCCGTGGAGACCCATCACACCCACGCACGAACCACCGTACAGCATATCATATCTGGGTGAGGAGTGCTGTCGATATAATGATAGCCTTGAGGAATAAAAAGAGAGTATAAACCCATGCGTAGGCTGCCCCTTCAATCAATGTGCACTTAATGAAAGAAGAGGAACAGTTAAACACATGAACCGGCTGCAAGCGGTAAACCCAAACTGGTACAAGGAAATCCTTAATCGCCTGACCTGGGCCTTTCTTTTGTGTGTGTGTGTGTCGTCTCTGGCATGAAGGTAACAGGATTGTGGAATCACTGGTTCTGACCATACCTTTTTTTTTTCATAAAGGTCTCAGGAGATCTGAGGAAGAAGAGGGAGAGCATAGTGTGAGCCACAGACACTAACCCAGCAACCGCCACTGATTCAGAGACCGGTGGGAGGAGTTAACTCTCAAATCGAGTTTCGATAGGTGCTGGAGTGGTGGACCTGGCATGAGTGAAGCCCCGAGCTAAGAAAGGGGCAGTCATCCCGCGCCCAACAACGGCAGCACCAGCCCCCCAGATCACCACAAGCCGCCACAGGACCCAGAGAACGACCCCCGGGACCCCACCAGAGCCACCCCCAGAAGAACCAGCCCAGGGCCCGGGAGCGACAGTCACCAACACAGCCGATGAAACCAAGGCCAGCGCAGCGGCAGGGGGCACAGCAGGCCGGTTCTGGCTATACCCATCCTTTGGTGAAGGAGACACTCGTAAGGGTTGGCATTCATTTCCAAAGCCTTATGGTGAATTTGCATAATTACCATAAATCATCACAAGGATATTCTAGTGCAGGGTGGGAGAAGCTTTGGGAAAATGGCACTGCTTGGATGGGTGACAGCGTGTAGGAGACCCCTGACTCCATAATGGACATGTTAATGATCAAGAATAATGATGGTGGATGGCACAGTGTGTCCCCGTGTCTGTGTTTAAATACAATCTGTCCTCCACAAGGCCTGCAGGAATGTTATTATTTGTTGTCTAATAAATTATTTCTGCAACTATTATTTATCTTACGAACAATATGAAATGTCTGAAAATGTGACTTTGGTCTAGAAAACATTTTGCTGTGATAATAATTATGACCTGACCTCACTGGGAGCTTTCTGTTTCCCCTCATTTACTTTCCATACATCATGACTGAACTAGGATCAGTGATATTAAATGAATATTATAAAGCAACAGAAAGTTTTCTTGTTCCCGTGATCGACCAATTAAAAGCTGTCCTTGCTTATTCAGAAGGGAAACGTGTGCCGTGAGCTTGATCTACAGTTAATACACTAAGGTGGCAGCATGGCAAAGCTGCTGGGGGGGACATTTAAACGTTAACAGCACTGATGCCTTAGTGTAACAATCTAAATACATCAGTAACGCTACATGTGACCTTCTCTGCTTTTTCACATTCATAGTAATGAATGATTGACTCGTGAGGCCGACAATAAATATGCTGCAAGGATTAAAATGATCTCATTTTGGCGACAGGCGACCTTTCGTGCCCTGCATTGGAATAAAAAAATCAAAGTGAAAATGAGAGGCTAAAAGCCTTGACAGGAGGGTGCGATCGGTGCCAGCTGCTGGCTCAGACGTTTGCTGATGCTCGACTTCTTTGTGGAATGAAGAATTTAAATCAGTTGCAGAGATGTCAGCAGGCTATTCCAGAGAAGTTAACTGAATACCTGAACATCTGACTACACCGCAGAATGTTTATGTACTTTACAGGAGGTGCAGAAACTTAAAATAACTTCCCAAACTTTGCTGAACCTGTTTTATCCCACTTGCCAGGCTTCCATAACTGTTGCTGCTTCGAGAAAGCAAGCGAGACATAAAGACATTAAATATGCAATGACGTGACATCAGTGCGGGAGGGGAGACTCATTAGGAGAGTGTTCATTGGGGGGGCAGAGATGGAGCAGCATAACAGCTGGCAGATGGAGAAGGTGCTGCTGCTCTGCTCAAGGCCGGTCTCACTGCACCAGATGGACTAGCCTGCCCCTTTGTGCTCATCAGCAACCAGCAAGCACAGATTCACACAAGTGACCTCACGTTTATCTCGAGAAACTCAGTGCCCTGAATAAAGAGTGGATTGTTAGGCACACATACATTATAATGACCGCAACTCAAAAACCAACTAAAACAAGCATTTGCCGTTGTTTAATCACAAATCAAACGCATCCATTTGACGGCACGTCATTGCAGTTATGTTACTTTTGAGATCTTGAGCGTGTTTCTTTCCAAAAACTGTCAAAATGCGCGTTTTACTGCTCCCCTGTCCTTCCACACTGTAAGACAAGCAAACCCACTGCAAGCTTGGACCGCCCTCTAGTGGTAGGACCCGGCTACTACATCACTGTTGGATTTCAGCACCAGGGCAGCGGACAGCTCCGCAGCATAAACAACCAATTAAACGTGGACGGGACTTAATTCAGAAAGCCTGGATTAAAACGCCAAACACACAGTTTGTTTAGGCTCAAATCTAGTCTGGATGTTTGTGTTTGTCCTCATTTTTCCAGTAATTTATTGGCAATCCTTCTGGAAAGACACTGAGCTGGTCCCCATACAGTATTGATTGATGTCTGGTTATAAAAAGACATCTATCATCTAGACATTGTGAAATTAAAGCTGCAGAGGTCTCCGCATCCACGCTCTTGTGCCTGTGTGCGCTCACTTTCCTTTGTATATCTGCCGTGTGTGTGTGTGTGTGTGTTTGATGCAACTTAGTGGTATAAAAACATAAAATCTAGACAGCTGATTCATATCTGGACATAAACGCTGGAGTTTTGTTTGGTTCCTTTTTAATGAAACCTATCATTTCTGCCTCCCTCTGTGGCGCTATTGTGGAGCAGATCATAAAGAGACACATCCAGAGCTGCTCTATTTGATATTTTTATTTTTTGCAAGATTGCCACAGCAAAGATTGGTGTGAAGGATCATCAGCAGAAAGGGTTGCCTGTCACCTGAGTTTTGTTCACACACTGCAGTGAGAAAAACGTGTCTTGAAAACACAAGCTTGTCTTAATACACACACACACACACACACACACACACACACACACACACTGTGGCATATGCAGCAGGGTTTTGTCAAAGAAAGATGTTAGCAGCACAAAGGTTGTAAATATAATCACTTCAGAAGTGGCTGCCACCTCACTTTGTCGCCATCCATGCGTACACAAAAATGTGTGTGTCTGTGTGTGTGCGTAGCCATGAATATATAAACTCCACCATTGAGTTTGATTGAGGATGAATCGCTGGTTCAACAGAAAGAGCACAGAGTGATGCGTCAAATCCAGCAAATGCATGGCTTAAATAAAGAAAACAGAAGGAGAGAAAGTGTGTGATGCGACACAGAGTTGGTATAATATAAAAAGATAAAATCACACTGGACAGATTCTGCCGTATCAGCACATTCGAACGGCAAACATACATCTATTATTTCCCCTCTGTCTTCTTCTATTATGCTCTCTTTCTCTCTGTGATCATCATCCGTTCTTGCCGGCAGGCCCGGGGTCACCTATCAGAGCATTTCCCCGCGGTCCGGAGGGATCTCAAAGAAAGTCAATATTTACAATGTGTGAGTTCAACCTCACCCACAGCCTTCCTGGCCTTCTTAGCCATCTCTGTGCAACTTTAAACCCACTAGCTCTGAAGGGAGCCCAATATTCTTCCACCACTCCAATGAACTCTCTTCATTCATAACCCATCTGGCCGCCTTTCATCCCCAAGAATCCAAATCAAACAGTCTTCTTCTGTGTAAAAGCTTCTCTCCGCAGCGGGTGAATGGACAAGTGATACCTGAGTGTGCTCAGACACAAAACCATCGCTGCGATTTAACCCTGCTCATTGACTGCAGGCTCAGGGATTAGCAGAGAAGTGTGCACCCGCCCGCTGCTCATTCAGGATGAAGGTGTAGAATTATAATGAAGAATAAATGCAGTGGGGAAAATCCCAGGGATTTATCCGGGTCTGGTCGAATCAAAGGGAAATGTGCTGAATGAAAATGGCTCCGATCACTGATTTTCATTCACAGTGTGCTTCGAAAGTGTGTGAAAGTGTATGTGCACAATGTCAGCACAAATCTTTGTAGATTTACTCTCCTCTCCCAGAGAAGATTGTGAGTCTGCAAACTAAAAACGATATCTGAGAGATGATGCCACCTTCTGGACAGGAATGGTAATACAATCACTGCACAGAAAACAGGGATAAAGCCGAAAGCTGTGGATGCCTTGTCTCCTGGAGACAGCGTCCATCAGCAGCCAATTCTGCGCGACCATCTGTGGACACACACACAGAGCAAATTCTGACAGACTAGAATCCGACAGAAGGCGTAGCTTACTGGAGTGCTGCCGTCCGACAGTGTCGTCATGCTGATCGACATGCTCATCTTGTCAGAGGAGAGGGAAGGTGGGGAGGGGCTCCTCTTCTCTGCTTCCTGTCTCTGGAGGAAGTCGCGCCAGGCCCGTTGGATACTGTAAAAAGCAATGAGCACTTACTTAGGTCTATACAATGTTACGGTGGGTCTGTTTCATTGTTAATAAATACTTGTCTCAGCTAATCCCATTGGATTCCTAACCTTCTTGGGGATTGTGGCCCCTGCAGCGGGGCGTGTCTTACTGGTCTTAGAATCCTTACATTGGCTGCATGTCCAGCTCAGGATTACAGTGCGATTTTATCGACTGCTTGAGCGGACTAGCATCTTATCTCTCAGACCTGCTGCATCCTTATTGTCATCATCCCGCGCCTGTTTCAGTGGACCAGCGGATCTTAGTGGTGCCTGGATGGAGAACACTGACTTCGTCTCTGTCTAAGTTTGTCTCATTTCTTCGGCTCAGTTGTTTTTATCTGGATATAATTATTTCAACAGCCCTGTGCTCACTTGTGAAACATGACACAAGAGCACTTCTAATGGAAGGATCTCCAGTACACTGCATCCTGTTAATCGTGGCCTGTCTGAAGTCAGATTCGTTTTTGTATCTCACGGACACATCCTGAATTTTGGGAAGAACTGATTTAAAACATTTGTATTTTAGTAGGCTTTAGAATATATACTCACATCAGCACCTTGGTGATGTTGTTGTCCAGGTCTGTGTTTAGATGATGGCTAAGAAGGGAACGATTTGTAGGGGACATTCAGAGGACACATACATAGTCACACACACACACACACACACACACAGAGTCAAATCTGAGTATGGCTTATCAGTAATTAAACAGTGATGGCTTTGTTCCATCTGCAGGGAAATTGTTTTTTATGGAAACACAAGAACAGGTTGCTCATTCTGTGTGTATATGTGTGTGTGTGTGTGTGTGTGTGTAAACCCACCTCTGCAGCTGGAAAGCGCCATCATTGTCAAACTGGAAGCCACTCTGGAGGCTCTTCAGCTGTTCCTGTTTGAGAGAGAAAGACAAAGAAATTAGTCTGTGTCAGGGGAAGGGCAGTTTGTGTGTGTGTGTGTGTGTGTGTGTGCAAATAAAAGTGAAAGTTTTGCAGATGTGTGATCGTGGTGCTGAGCTCAGCGGCCCGTGCAGCAAGTGGTTTGGCAGCATTCTGGCTCAGTTAGAATTTTTACAGTGACGTTGGCGAGGTAAGTGCTGGGTCAGCACGTCGCAGGAGAACAAAGAGAGTCCAAAGTCAAAAGGGGACAGGCAGGAACGGGAAACAAAGATGCAGCAAGACATAATTCATAAATCCTGGCACACTTGTGTTGGAGGTACAGATAACGGCGATGAAACTTTTACTGTAATGACTCGACGGCCCTCGCCTGCTGCTCTACTCCCCTCAGCTCCGTCCTCACTCTTTAATGGTGTCGTGTAATGAGGACAGGCCTGCATCTACATAATTGAGCAGACTAATTCAATTACAAGGGAGCAACAAAGTTTAAGTGGAGCAGTTCTTCCTGATGAGCCAGGAGCGTCACATCAGGGCACTGAGCAGCGCCATCGTGCCCGTGTGCGTACCTACGCATGTGTGCCTGCAAAATGCCCACTTTATATTTCACTTTTTGTTTGATTGTTCCATTAAGGCATAATGAAGTATGCATGAAAGAATATATTGCATCTAGTAGATGGCAGATTGGCCTGTAAAGAGACTCGTGTAAGGAAACACATCACGTCTGAACCACCACACTGAGAGAGTGCTTTAGGTTGCTGTTTTGGTCCTGGATGTTTAATATTCACTACGCAGAGATATGCATTCTTCTATCTTTGAAACTATCAAAGAAGTCTCCGAATGAGGTGCAAATGAGCCTGACAGGAACACTGTTGCACTGGAATTCAACTTATCACAAACAAGCCTCACTTCTGTTTGTTTATGTATTTATTTATGTTGTTTAAAAAAGGTCGCTCTTATTTGGCCGCGGGTCCAACTTCACTGTGCCAGGCGATGCTTTTCTCATTACGCTCCCTCAAATAAGGAGCAAGATGCTCATTAGACAAAATCAAGGATTTCGACAACTGATCTTCTGATAGGCTCTGCTTTCATCTCGGTGTCATTCTTTGATTCTCGTTTTCTCTATGGTGAAAATAGAATCAGTGAAAGTTATTCGTAACACATCCCTCCGCTTCAAGAGCCGATGTGCGATCTGTAAATCCACCTCAATGCTGCTTTAGACAAAAAGCTGTCTCTCTGTTGATGTATGGATGGGTTCCCTTTGGGGAGTAACACACACACACACACGCACGCGCTCTCTCTATTCAGCTCCCCATTGAATGGCAGGAAAACATTCACTAATGGTGCAAAAGACGACATTACATCAAGTATATCATTTACAAAAACAATGATTAAAACACAATAATATTACAACTGATCAGCAGCAATGGACGATGAGCCTGAATCACTTCCTGTGACTTGCGATACAATAAATACTTTGGTGGTAAATACTTTGCTGCAATGTGAAAAAGGAGATAACTTGGTTTTCCAGTGAAATGGCTTCACATGTTGGTCAAATTTCTCCCACAGGTGAACATATCAAACATATAAAGGTGTGTCACATTCATATAAAATTATTATTACATCATCTTTTAAAAATAAATAAATAAATAACCAATCAAAACCATGCTATGGATCTTAAATTAAGTTTTTCCATAGTGTGCTGCAGCTCTTGGCATTTAAAAGAGGGATTAGTTTGATTAAAAAAAAATAGTATAGTCTGATAAAAAAAACAACAACAACAACCTGTGTGTCGCCCCAACCAACAGCAGCATAGTGCAAGACAGCTATTGGATGTAAATCCAACAACCACAGAGAATGGGTCAGCTTTGAATCAATGTTCAAGTGCAAACAATGAATTTGACTGACTACTTTTAACCCTTGCACCACCCTAAACTCCATGAGAAGCATTTTGTGTAATAAATATCCGTATCTTTTTTCGTTCTATGCGGCATTGTTGTTTTTCTTTTTTAGAATTATTCATTATACTCTGGTTTTTGTATGCTTGCAAAACACCAACATCCGAAGTACATTATGCATCGCTTATACAAAACCCTGACTTCAGCAGGACATTTACAAACATCTTCTTAAGACATTGAATTCAAAATCCATAGCTGTATTTATTTTGCAATAATTTTATTCCATTTTAGAAAATAAATAGAAGCACCTATTTGATCCTGGCTGGTTAATCAACCCCTGCGTCCTGCCATTATGGCCTGAATGGAAAACCCCATTCAGTATCTGGGGCAGGAATGGCAAAAACGTACCGGAACATAAACCACGTTTGCATAATTTAGTGGCAGAGTTGAGAGAAAATCTATAGTCATTTTGGGCTTTGGCAGTGCCAAGCAGGCTTATATTGATTGGTGTGTGTGTGTGTAGATATGTGTGTGTGTTCATGTTGGTGGATTTATGGTAGAGTCAGGATGAGCAGGGAGAGAAGGAGGCAAGAAAGAAGAAAGACATCCTGATGTAGAAGAGACCTTGAAACCCCTGTACACTCCAGCACAACAGAGGATGCAGCGCTAAATGCAAACCCGTCTTCGTCTGCATCGCTCTCATAAACCATTTCTGTTGAATAGCTACAAATATAGTGAAAAAAGGCAGGGCTGAATGCAGAAGCAGGTTAGGTGGAGGGCTATAGGGCTGAGATGCCAGCAGGCTTTACCCTCACTCAGCTCCACAGAGCAGACGTTATTATTATATTATATTATTATTATTATTATACATTTATATGAATCTTACCTGAAATATAAACTATGTCTGTTTCTTTTGTAGTTTTGTTCTTCTCTATTGATGAATGAACACATGACCTTCAGAAAAGGTGTGACAGGCCCATTTGCAGATATTTACAACAGACAGCCATTGAGGAAGGCCAGAACCGACTGCCTGACTGTTGACTGTCCTGAACACCTTCTGCATAAAATATCTGATCTGCTGCTTTGGGGCTGCAGCTATAGATCCACGGCTGTGAGGTCATAACCGGCGATAGGTTGTGTTGCTATTGATATGCTGATCATGGATCATATCTCACACAATTGCTGCCTTTTATTTGCACGTCTGATATGATCTCAAGGGTTTTATAGTCCTTATTTTTATTTTTACAGCATTATTGTTTTTACGATCATTGTTTATATATATATATTTAAATAATAATACTAAATACTTTTTATTGATTTGTCCCTCGGAGGGCAATTTGGTTTACAGCAGTTACACTTTCTACAACTGTAGTCTGCTGCTGGTCGCCGCGTGCGCATGCGCCCAGGCAATGTGGGTGAAGTGTCTTGCCTAAGGACACAACGACAGTGTACACATGTGCCTGAGCCAGGAATCAAACCGCCAACCTCTCGATCATAGGACGACCCTCTCAACCACCTGCGACACCATCGCCCTAATAAACTTATAACATATGTGTGTGTTTTTTTAATTATTATTTTGTCTTGTTATTATTAGGTTTTAAAACCTGGCTGAATCAGGAACAATGAAACCCGACTTGACTTTTAAGGTCAAAAAGACAAAACCACTTGTATGTATTGTTACGATCAGTTTGTCAGGCTCTTTCAGCCTGTGGGCGACAGAAGAAACATAATGTGTGTTATTGGGGGGGGGGGGGGGGGGGGAAACATGGGAGGCAGAGTGATCACCACTCTGGAAGCTTAAGGTGCCTCAGCTGCGAGGGACAAAGGCCAGGGGAAGGATAAAGATACAGCTCTTTGCAGAGCGGCGAAAAGTGATTTGGTTGAGAGTCGGTGAGGGAATTGTAGAGACGGGTCAACGTTGTCTGTGAGAGGGGATATGAAACCTGTGGGCTCTGAAGAAATTAAACTGGACTAACGCCAGCCGGGGAAACACACAAAAAGAGAGGAACGGCCTGCCTGGGAAATGGCATTCATCTCTCCGGTACATGGGGTGTAAATCTGCCCCTTGTTCCTCCAACTGATCCAGACACACACACTAACACTTAACCAGGACATAAACGACTCTCCTGCCCCTCTAAATGCCTCCTTAACACACATGCACATGCACATGCACGCACACACACACACACACGCACACCTGAGGAGCCTGTAAAAACAGTCATAATCTATTTCCTCTCATTGCTGCTCCTTAAAGTGACGCCTCCTCGTTCTCCGTCCACAACTTAGTCTTGTGTTTACTCCTTTATTGTCACATTTGATTTGTTTTGTGTTCTCTCCATCGTCTCTCAGTCAAAGTTGGTTTTCCTATTCAATGTTTGACGAGCTTCCTGAGGCGAAGTGGCAACAGATTCTGAGAAGTTACTTCTTCCAGCATGACGGAACACCGGCCAGCTGTGTTTGCTTTCTTGATGAGCACAATTAATTCTGCAGCGCAGACTTAGACGTGCACGCACACACACACACACACACACACACGCCCTCTTAGATAGTTATATACACACACATGGGGCATCAATCTTTTAATCTGAAATTGACCAGGTAACTCCAGATAATTTACAAGTGCATACAAACAACACACACTGTGTACAAGCTGTAAAATACTCTACTTTAGAACAAATAATCAATGTACTCATTTAAATTTCAACACAGCCTTTATTCAGAGCCTGGGACAAACATTAATCAGCCATTTTAAACTAAAAGCAAACAAATAATGAAACCTAATTCTCCCTCCTTGGGGGTTGATTCTTCCACCCCAGACCAGATGACTGTAAAACCATAACAGCATAACCTTGACTCTGAAAGCTCTTCAGCCAAAAGGCCGTCATGACCTGGCCCTCTGCTGAGAGTACCCTAACTGGTTTAAGCTCCAGTATACCATCTGTCCCCCCCCGGTCCCTGCTCTCACGCTCACATCCTTATCGCTCCACAGAGATGCAGAACTTGTCAGCACATCATGTGCTGTGTGGGAGAGCAAGCAACCAGACAGCGGTGCACTTATCTGGATAGACGCTGCAACTTCTGCCGCCCGTGAGTGTGCTTGGTTTTGCCATTGTCCACAGAGATTCAGTTCAGACCCTTAAAATACCTCGCGCAAAGTTCCATCAGTGCAGACAGATAGTACCAGACAGGAAGAGGAGAGGTGCAGATCTCAGTGACGTCCGGGGCCGGGGCAGAAACTGGCCCACTGTGGGCTGTTTTTTTAATTCTAGGTTGTGTGTCACTAATTCCATGAAGTCTTCTGGTTTGTGTGAATAAATTATGATGCAATGTGAAAATTTAATTCCTTCGATCATACTCGTCAGTCTGGAGTCATAAACTTGAAGCACCATGAATAACAATTTTATTTGTAACGTTAGTTAGTTATGTTGATCCAGCAATAACAAATAGACAATGAAGTTAAATCACTGTGTGCATTCATGCAGCACAGCACGTAATGGATGACTCATATTGTCTGTCCAGAAACAATGGTATAACTGAGGGAGTCCGGCCCGGACGTTACCCCCGGACAGATATTACAAAACCGGAAAGAAAGAAAACAGGATTTCCACTGCACACCCAGAAGTAATATGCAATGTCACATCCTTCTGTGATTTTGGCCTGCAGCAATTCTTCTGTGGAGTTAGCACTCTTGGCTCCCCCAGTGGGTCATAATCAGAGCAGTAAAGTAAGTCAGCCGTTAACATGCCAGAACAAACACACAGTAAAGCAGCCGCTTTTACAGCATCACTCAATACGTCCGTCTTCCACGGCAGCCGAGCGCGAGAGCCCCCCCCCCCCCCCGTGCTAACGACTGCTCTGCTGGCAGAGGGTGATATCTCTGCAAAGATCTGGAGGTAAATATATGCATCTATAAAGCCTTATTTTACTGGGCATTATGGTCAAACGCAGGCATCAGCATTGCTGCTTAATGAGACTGTAAAGGCAGTTGTGGAAAGAGTGCTAAAAGATATGCCGACGAAGGGATACAAGCTCCGTGGGGGATGTTTCAGTTAAGGTGACATCATCTGGTTTGGAACTTTATTTCGCTTGTGAACAAGCTTTTCATAAAGGCCTCTCAGAAGAAGAGTTTAAATGACACTTAAAGGCACCATTTGGCTTTAAATGAGCCTCTGAGTGAAAATTAAAGAGACCAATTTAAAATAAGATCAAATCAAATTTATCTTGAATTTTATTCTGTATTTAGATACAAAACAAAACACTGGATCCATAACATAACATTACTTACTAGTGTAATTGTATATTCTCCACTGTTACGCAGTCCCTTAACATCCAGCTCTCTGTTTATAAATCCCAGACTGCAAGCCCAAGGCGAGATTCCGAGGTGATCACTAATTTTCCAGCCTTGTCATGGCTCAGTCCAAAAGCTTTGTTGACACACACAAAAAAACACACATTCACACAAACAATTAGACGCAGGTCTGAGCTGTGAGTTAGAGCTGAGACTGTCCATTAGCAGTGCTCTACCGCTGTTTCAGGCCTAATGAAGTGGAACGTCGGAAGAAAGCCTGCGGACCTGATTAATGACAGAGAGGGAGAGAGGAAGACAGGAATATGGATGAAGACAAAGCCGGGAAAAGGGCTTGAAAAGACAGGGAGCGATGAGTAATGTATAATTAGAAGTGATAAAGGGCAGGGCAGAGAACTGGTGGGTGAGGGAGGTGATACAAGTAAAGCTGCTGTGTGAAAAGCACTTGCCTCATCTGAACTCTTTCAACCTCTTCACTAAATGCTCCCCTCTGACCTCTTCCTAATCTCATACTCTATCTCCTGCTCTGAAATCTTTGTGGTCATGACTGCAGCTCAGCAAAAAGCCGGGCTTACTCTCCTCGGCTCAGCAGGAAATGATTAAAGTCACGGTCCAGTTAGCTGCCGCTCGCCCTCAAGCCCCGCGGGCCTCGAGTGGGACCACCCACCTGTGCTTGGACCTTTAGGAGGGCCTCATGCACTGCAGTGAAATCAGCCTCGTGTATAGTAGGCATGAGCATTAGTTGTGGTCAGCCCGACCTGGAGCGTGACTAGAGCGCTAAAATGGCAGCAGCATGAATGGGAAAGAAGGCAGGAGTCGTGGGTGTTCATTAATACACCCTGCACCATTCAGAGGGAGAAACAAGGCAGTAAAAGTCATTAATCTGCCCATAAACAAGCCTTTCCAACGCACCCGCAAACACACGGGCATGACAGCAGGAGCAAGGAGGAGGGAGGAGGAGAGCGACGACTCCCATTCCTCCCGGTTCCCGGCTCTCTTTCTCATTATCTGATTCTGTGTCTCTGAACTCATCAGATAAATCCAACAATCTTAAGGTTTTTTAATCCATACGTGTTGCTGTCTAAATCCTGCAGTGCTTTGCAGATAAAGATTTTGGGGAAAAAGTCTCACAACACATTTTATTTCTTTTTTCTCATGACACATTAACTCCAGATCAGCAGGCCTATTGCAGGTAGAACAGCCTGGGGTAATATACATTTACAAATAAATTACATGCATCATATTAAGGCTGCTTCATGGGTAGCACGAGCTAGCATATCACTGCCAGTGTCTCCCTTGAGCCGGTCCCAAGCCCGGATAAATGCAGAGGGTTGCAGCAGGAATGGCATCCGGTGTAAAACTGGCAAAATTGAACATGCAAATCACCTTAAATAAGAAAATCATACCGGATCGGTCGAGGCCTGCGTTATCCAAGACGGAAATTGGATCGTGGACTGTGGGTCGAAGACAGAGACAAAGAAGAGGAGAAAGAAAGGTGTATCAGTAGATTGAGAAGAGGGAAATGGAAGAGTAGACTTTGAATGTTGAGGATGGAACTACCAGGGAACAGGGCTAGAGGTCGACCCAGGAGAAGATACATGGGCGTAGTGAGGGAGGACATGAGAGTGGCTGGTGTCGGGGAGGACGATGCAAAGGACAGGGTGAAGTGGAGAACATTTAACCCAACAATAACACACAATCATAAACCAAATTATTGCCAATACATGCAATCAATAGATCATTTCCCTCACGCCAGTTGCAACAGAAGAATCTTTCGACAGCGGGTGATCGCCTCTGATTTATTCACTTTGGTTAAACTACTAAAAGCGTCAGACAGTAGATGGTGTCTCTGCTCATTCATAGCTGCAGGCAGGACAGATGATCCAAGATCAGGAGTTGCATGCCTCCCCCCTATTGAGAAATAATGAGAGCGCTGTGATTGCCTGAGCTACATCTAGTAGGCAGCACAATGCTTTAACAGTGGGACTGTTCCCGTGCTCTCTGGCCCTGCGGCTACACTGCACCGAGATGTATCGCCATGGTGGGACCTGCAAATGGTGCGAGAAAAGGTGCGCTCACTAACAGATGCAAGCACATACGTGCATACACACACTTTTGGTGTGGCGCACATCGGTGAGAGACTGCGGTAGAGGAGGGAAAGATACAAGGACAAAGAATAATAGGCTGAAAACTGAGAGAAATAGTCTTCATCCATCGAAGGTCAACTCTGGAGTTTAGAGCTATTCAGAGCATCACATACCTCTGCTTTCCTAACGCCCAATTACCTTTTCTCCAAGTCCTCTCCTCAAGAAAGTCATTCACCTGACATTCTGTCATTGTGTCCTCCTCCCCATTATTTCAGAAAACAGTGACATTCCTGTCTTTTTCTTAAACCTGTCTGATCTGATTCCTTCCAGCCTGTCTCAAAACTGAGTTGTTTTGTCCTTCAGGGTCTGTGAACATGTGAGAAGACCAGGTAACACACGTCAGTAAATGGCAAATAGACAAACACACGCAGAAAAACAGCTCCCGTCCGCCAAGCAAGAAGGCAGAAGAAAATATATTGTGGCTCTTCATTGTAAATCATCTGGTAATTCTCAGCCTCAGTGAGGGATTAAATTAAAGCGAAAGACAAACATATTCCCTCACCACGGCAGGAAAAAAAGAAAGTTCTATATCCCTGCCTCCCTGTCGCTCAGTCTAGAGAGTGGCTATCAGCCAAAGCCGATCTTGTGGAAAATGAAAACTATCTGAATATTATTGGGGAGCTCAGTGCGCTTTCACCAAGCCCCATTTAACCTGCCACATTTATGGTTCCACGCTGAGCTATTGTGCGGCTTGTCTTTGCTCTTCGGATAAAATGGAGTTGAAATTAGTTCCGTTGATGTATATCCCGCGTGCGTGATTGTATGTATGTGTGTGTGTGTGTGTGTGAAAACGTATGCAATTCAGATACATGGACACGCTCACATACAAAGCATCACAGAAGATCGTACACACTCACAGATTCAATTAGTTTCCGATCGCAGGGAGGCGTGAGGGATAAGTCATGTTTAGCACACCTGTCTCGCTAGCAGGACTTATGTCAGGATAAAAGCAGGGAGTTCAGCAGCGCTGCCACAAAAGCATCAAACGGAGGTCATAAACACACAGGAGAGACAAGCAGGAGTCTGTCCTGCCTGCACGATGGCTCTAAGGGACAGATGCAATAAATAAACCAGCTTCCTGCAGCCCTAACCCCCCCCCCCCCCCTCAAAAGCAAACAAACCACATTAATATAAGCTCACATGAACAGGTACACGCATGGCGAGCTGAAAAAAACGGCATCCACCTGAGACTGACTGGCCGGTACGTGGGTAACTATCACAGGCGCACAGCTAATGAATATTCAACACCAAACACACCCGTCACTCTGTGGAAGTGCACAGACTTGCATTTTAACTCACTTCAAAAACCCATGTGAAATCCAGATACAATGGAAAACAGAAACGGCCAGACAGACGGACGCATTTCCATTTCTGCTGTATGGGCAGTATAGTCAACGCAGGAAGGGAAGCGCAGCCAACTGGAGTGACCTTGACTGGATAGGAAGGGAAGCGCACCCCACTGGAGTGACCTTGACTGGGCTGGACACATCCGCTAACTAAAAGTTGTTTCTCTGCGTTTTCGCGCACCCGCCCCTGGAATTGGCTTGGTCTTGCCTGTCAGCCTGCCTTTTCTTATCTAAAATTATTATTTTTTAGACGTAAGAAGAAATGTCAGTTTAAATTACCCTATAAGAAAGTGTTGGTGTGTGATGTATTTTAATGCAAAGCAGAAGAACAAGCAGTGACTTCCTCCCGTCCTCCACTGAATAAAACATCCCAAGATCACACAGCCATACATGATAAATCACTGTTCCCCCCCCCCAGCAAGGGGCTACCGCCCAGAGAGGAAAGGAGAGGGGAACGGGACGCAGGCGGCAATGAAGAGAAGTGGTGACATGACTTTGACACGTGGAGGTGTTTGAACACAGCGTGAAAAGAATCTGAGAAAGGATGAAAGTTGAAACAAATCTGACGATTTCTTTGCATGGCAAAACACAAAATAACAAAAACGATGGCATCAGTGTCAAATCAGTGTCATGTCTGTCATGCAAACGTAATGGCAGTAATGTGACGCCATGCTAAAACCCCTGTCTTCCTACAGAACACCGTTCATTAGTGATGTCCACATGTCTCAGCGGCCTTGAGCAGGACCCTGAAACCCAGTTGGCTCCCAGTGTGTGACTGTGGATGGGAATGGCTATCATTGATGAGAAGGTGGATGCTTTCGTGTGTTGTAAAGTGCTTTGAAGTGGTCAGACTTAAATCTTATATGCTGTTACTTGATGAACACTATGGAATGTAAATATAAATATATTATTTCCCGTGACAATATTTACATACAGGTGAGGGTCAACATTAATTGTCCTTCCTGTTACAAAATCATCAAAACAGAAATGGAGGCAGAGCAGAGTAATGTTTCAACGTTTTGGTTTGAGAGGAGTGATTTTAAAAGCATAATGAGGAGAGGTAACGGCATCACAGTGCCAATCCTTTCAGCATTAAGCCGACAAAAGTGGGTCCATGCAATCGCATGCCTGCCTGTGTGGGGCAGGTTCTCAGACTCCATCAGACCACATCCAGCTCCTCCTGGTGGAGCAAGAGCAGAGGCCATCGAAGGTGTTCTTTTGTACCTCCCAGACTGCTAGCGTATTTCACCGGCTGTCGAGCATGTTTTATGTCTTACCTGTTATTTACAGCAACACCCGCTGTTACATTTAGCCAGTC
Organism: Brachionichthys hirsutus; assembly: GCF_040956055.1. NCBI lineage: Eukaryota > Metazoa > Chordata > Actinopteri > Lophiiformes > Brachionichthyidae > Brachionichthys > Brachionichthys hirsutus. The sequence continues at coordinate 78,864 of NW_027180338.1, forward strand.
ATAAGTCAGGGTGTAAGCGGCAAGAACGAATGACACACACACCTACACACACAATAAGGTAATGAACTGGAGTTGAATGATAATCTCATTTTAAAATGATTTGGCTATTACAAAGAACTAAAAAAACATGAAACACATTTAATAGTATTTTGGACATATCACTCCTACAAAAATAACCTTTTGTGCCTGTTAAATGTTTATATATTAATGAAGACTGTTTATCTGGGCTTTGACAGTAACTGCAGCCCTAAAAGACTGAGATCATATCAAACAACACCTACAAGCTTGATGCTTCTGGGAGTCCATGATTATGTCGGTTGCATTATTAATTGCAGTGCGACTTCAAACCCTGAAAACACAGCCTTTGTAAATACTTAATGGATAACTTGTAAATCCCTTGAAACAGCTCCATCCATGTGGGGTAACTCTCGCCTCCAAAATGACCAGGGCTAAAGGGATGCCTGTGTGGTGTGGCATAAGCGCACAGGTGGAAACGTGGAGCAGAATGTATAACAGCCCATTTTGGTGCAGATACCAGATCTGGCTGGGTCAGCACCGACTGATAAAAAAAAAATGAAATTGTTGCATCTAAGTATCAGCACCTGATTGCATTTCTCTGGCATGCAAGCATGGCCCATTTAGTAACATTTACGGCTCATTTTCAGCTGCAGCAGACAACGGTTTACAGAAAAAGGATTTAGGCAATCTGTATGCCACATGCCCAGCACTAAACAGAAACAGACAACCAATAGATGAATGCATATTTAGCAGCTAAAGAGACAAACATCTCTCTCAAGAGGTGATGGAAACCGACCCAAAGCAGAAACAAGACAGAAACTAGAACTGAAATTCACCAGGTGTTCAGAAATGAGACTCAAGTGTGACATGTTTGCTAACACATTTAGCACAGAATTTTGTAACAGACAGTGTGCTAATGAGGTGTTCAGGTATAAGCTGAATAAAAAAAAGAAAAAAAAAAAGAGTTAACCCAAGTCCACTTTATAGAATGATATTAATGCAGTTTAATAATTTTCCAAAAATTAATTCTGCTAGCTCCTCCCATCCCCCCGAGGTGGTTAAAAGACTCATTTTAATCCACTGCAATTTCTCCCTTGGCAATATATTTACACATAAGGTTTTAAGGCAGCTAATGTTTGTTTTTAATTCCCAAGAGGTATTGTGACTGCATATAAATTGACTTTAATACCATTTAAAGTTTTGCCAAACATCCCAGTAAAATATTAACTTTTTTCTCTCTCTCTTTTTTCTCCTAAATCATTTACTAAGGGTCAGAATAAGAAGCCAGTGGCTTATCGTGAGAAAATACAGAATTATTTTTACCGTTTTGCTCTCATAGAAGCTCTCACATCCAAGTCTGCACACAATCACACACTGAGGGGGAAAGAAAATGCACATCACAGTTATGCTGCAGGAGTAATGGACTTGGTAATTGCTTAGCAACAGGCAATGGCAACTGCCACCTGTCTACCAAGGTACCCACTGAAGGTCAGCACTTGTGTGTGTGTGTGAGAGTTTATGTGACTCTGTGCAGTGTGCATGCTGACAGCTGTAAAGACCACTCTAGAGCTTTTTAGCTTTCCTTGTGGAAGTGATAATACTCACCATTACAACAAAGTTAAGCTCTGCTGATGTGACACACACTCTGAAGATGCAATCTTTGTCTGCGTGTGTGACCTTTGTCTTCCAGGTGTGTGGGCAGAGTGTGTGTGTGCGTGCGTGCGTGTGTGTATGTGTATGAGGCACCTGCGAGGTCATCGTGCTGCAGGACTTTAAAGTGTCTCAGATGACCTTACAACAGCGGGAGAGAAGGTGTGTGAGGCTGCTGCACTTTTATATTCTGCCTTTCTCACCATTTCATCACCCGCCCTCACCCCTCTGTCATTCTCAACTTTATTTTGGGTGAGGTGTTTGAAAAAGAGAGTGAAACATCAATCGCAGGCATCATTTGAGCTTTTAAAAATGAAAGAGAGGGGAACGATGCCAACTGCTGCATGCACTATGAGTGTGAATGTGTGTGTGCTGGTGTGCGAGTATTAGTGTAACGTATGTGCGTGGGTGCTGACAAGCAAACAATGGAAATAAAGGAGCTAAGAACCCCCTTCTGCAGCATACATTCCATTTGTATGCAGGAAACAGAAAGGGAATGGGTTTTAACTCTGAGAGACATGCAGGCATGAGGTTCAAATCAGCTGCAGGACTAAATCACACTCGGTGAATAATACATGCATTTCATATTCACAGCTGCTTGTGCATTTCATGAATACCCTGCAGGATGACAGGACTGTTCAAGGTTAGAAGTGCCAGCTATTGTTTGGCTAACAGCAGAGAAGTAAAGGAACATGGAGGAAACACTCGCCATTACTGCATCTGCTCATTCTCTTCTGTCAGAGCTGCCGGAATAAGAAAACTGGCGGTGACCAAGCCACGTGCAGTTGAGCAGATCCACATGCAGTAAACTGGCTGTGAGTAAATAGTTCAAAGTTTGGTGTTTGAATTTTATCCTTGGGTTGGAATTGTTCCCACACCAGAAGCTGTCAATTTTTCTTTTATTCTGAACAACAGAAAACAAAATGTTATTGATTTTAAAAATTATTTACATGAGGCTGAATAACTGATTAATCTAACCATATCGTCACTACAGTTTAACCCATGAAAACTCGACATCAATATTACTCATACTCTTATCAGGGCCTGATTTTGGGCCATTTGATGAGTCACAAAAGTTACCACGATGGTTTATGCTAGTAATGTCATTGTATTTTTAATTCTGACCGGAAGCACTGCTGTGTGTGTTTTTAGGTATAAATCAAACTTTGTCTGCTTTTCTTTAGGTGAGTAAGTGTGTGAATGGCAGGCAGTGAAAATGCACCTCCACAAAATCCTACATTCAAACGCTTACTTTATGTAGTACATATAAGTAAATATAGGAAAAGTGTGTTTTTTGTGTTTACTGCCATATGAAATGATTTGCCTTAAACTGTTATTACAAATGGACATCAGGGATGGGAACAGGAAACTCCGACTCACCTGGCACAGCTGTTTTCTCTATGACAAAAGTTAAGGCGTTTTCTTTGTGCATGAATCTAAAACAGCTGTTGCATATAAACAGCAGGAAGTCTGCAGTCCCATATTATTACAACATATTAAGGTAATCCAAGAGGGATAACTTTTTTATTAATATAGAAGAAAAGGAGAAATTCCTTCAGTTCCCTTAGTTAGTCAGGAAAATAAAAGTATATAGCAGCAATATAAGTATCTATAGTTACTTTCTACCGCTGCCTATTACTACAACAAGGACCTGTGATCTTTAAGCCAATCTAATTGTGCAGACACATTTGTCATCCCATCCCACTAATCACAGAATTACACGCAACTAGTGCAAACACACCTCTTCACCCAGACAACCCATGTGTGGAACATATTGCTGCATGCAACCTCCACAAACCTGAGCAGGGAGGCTTTTCAGAGGAGCACAGACAGTGAGCAGTTATTAACTCTACAGGAGGACTGAGCACATTCCAAGTCAGCCAGTCTGTCTGCACCATCCAGACTCCTCTGGGCACCTCCAATTCAAAGCGCACTCTCTTTGTCTGGTTTTTTATCATCCTCTTCCTCTCTTCATTCATCCTGCACCTCCTCTCTCACACCAGGCGAGTTTGCTGCGATTCTCAAGGCATTTTGTTTCTTATTGTTTGCCTTTTGGGTGAAGCGACACAATGTGGAGTCGAGCTACTCCGGGAGAATACTAATCGAAAAGAGGCATGGGTGAAGGAGTCAGGGGAACACAGATATAACAACAGGCACAGGAGGAAAAGAGATAGAGACAGGGTGAGGGAAAGGGATGAGAGAAATAGATTGTTATCAAAAAATAAAAATAAAATGAAAGGAAGTCTGAGCGATGCAGACTGAAGAAAGCATAATGGAGATCCAAATGAAAGAAAGACGGCATTAACAGCGCACCAGAGGAAAAGATGAAAACTGAAAGAGAAAGGGTCAGAGGAGGAATCTGAAATGGACAGATAAAGAAGAATATGTAAATTTGTGTAAAAGAAAAGTCACTGAGAATTCACTGTCCCTTACACATTTCATATAAATATGATAATATATATACATAGTATGGAGTTCATATTGGCAACATTTGGTTTGAATAGCACTTACAAGAAACCACCTTGAATGTTTTCATGCAACGCTCATAGCAACAACACTTTGGTCTCTTCTTGATCTGCCTTTAAGTGCGTTTGCAAAATGTTTTTCTGGCCTCACTGTCCTGGCCTGACTTTCATTTAGTAAATCTCTCATTCTCACGGCCTCACGTGTCAACGGGTAACAACAAGAATTAACATGGCACATGTAATTGTTCCCACAGACCTATTGCAGTACATTAGTGGCAGTTTTCTTTTTGATGAACAAAAGCATTTCTGCCCAGCTAAACAGGTGCTTTCATTACAGCAGGGGGCGGAGCCATACGCTCGGGCAAGTAGGCGGACCCGTTAGTGAGGTGGATAAGATCGGTTTCATATGTGGGAATCGGCCGATCCTGCAGAATTAATGATACCGGCGGCGATCGATCGTCCGGCCGATCGATTGGTGCATCCCTAATATATATATATATATTTGTGTAAAATAAAATTCCTTTGAGGTTCCTGAGTTAGACAGATCCTAGATCAGCCCCTGCTTTATGCTCATCTGTATTAATGCCAGGTGGTTGGTGCTTACAGTAAATATTGAGTTTGATAATGTTCAAAATGCACTGCTGTTTGCTGACCCTCTGTTTGTACCACTTCATCTCTCCATCCATCTTCCCTGCTTCCCTCCTCTTCCTCAATCCTGCTGGCGTATCCCTTCATCTAAATTGCCTGTTATGGATCTTCATATAATAATCATGTTTTGATCAACCAGAGAACGGGCCTCACATTGTCAATAATAATAATAATAAAGAATGAATGAACACAAGAAGACACACGCTGCATCATCGGATTGAGCGTGTGTCAGCCCAGGAATAAACTTCCCAGTAGTTTTATGGAGCATGTTATGTTTCTTCTTCTCCAGGGATAAATTGATCAGTACTTTCTTTATCCAGCTCTGTGGAAATAACAGCCTTGTCAGTCAGATACAGCGAAAACAAACCCCATAAGTGTTTACAGCCTCTTCACAGGTTTTCTTTTTCCTCCCCTACAGCTGGGACTCTTCCATCATCACTCTCTCACTCCGGCCCCCATCCCAGTCGCTCTACCTCAGAGCTGAACAGAAATCTATTTCCACCCTCCTCATTGCTCCACCATTGTCTTTCGGTTGCTTGCCACCGTCACCAGACCTCTCCTTCCTCATTTATTTCTCTTTCTTCACAACCTTCATAAATCAGTCTTTTCACCTCAAACAACTCTGCACCCCTTTCTACTCTGATGGATAGCCTTTTTTGACTTCACATATCATTTCAAGGTGAACTTTATATGAAACGGATCATTTGCAATCTAATCATGCAGCTAATTCATACTGTTAATAATTTATTATGGATGAAGCAGTTGGCAAATATTCTCTGTTGATCCTCTAACAATATTAGATAGGTTGGCAAGCAGAGCTGAATAAAGACTTCAAAATGTGGAAATGAGAAAGGGGCTAAGAAATGTTTGACTCTCTGTTAGACAGCAATAAATGGGAGGAAGGAATGAAAAAAAAAGAAATGAGGACAGGATACTTTGGACAGATGGATTGGGAGGATGGGGGAAAGATGATGAACCAAGTGAAGGAAAGTTTCAGAGTGCAAAGAAGGACACGGAGGCTGGTTGGCTTACTGGGGACCGATTGATGTTCAGGGCAGAGGGAGATTAAAGCACAGCCAAGAGGCCAATTGAGACAAAAACGTTTTTAAAGGCAAGTAAAAAAAAAAATAGCATGTGAACAACAACATGAGGTGAGATAGAGTTAATGAAACCACAAAAATAGAGAAGATCAACATAGAAAATGCTGCAAGGAAAAGGTTTAGATAGAATAGATGATGAAGCGAGAGGGGAAGCAAAAGGTGGAAAGGGAGGGGGGGGGTGTCTAATCTGGCTGGGAGGAGATGGGATGCTCAATGACCCACGACACTTTTCCACTCAAAAGATCACAGGTGGAAGAGACACACACACATCAACCCACACATACAGAAGAAGCACTGGAGCCCCCTCACTACACTTCTCTGCTTTAAGTAAAAGCAAAGCCCTCAGGGTAACAACACTCGAGATCCACAGTGGCAAGATGGACTCGCTGATGTTTAGAATTAGCGACTATGCATAATGGGACAATCCCAGAACTGCATGTTTTGTACACAGCCACACCATATAAAAGTACATGGAAACATAAAAAGAGGAAAGAATAATTAAAGTCTCAGTGTTTCCAGACAACTCTGTAATTAGGCCCGAGCACCTATCTAGTTTCAAACTGTTATTCGGAATACAAAAGTCACCTTTTCATTATTACATGTATGTATATTAAGTGTAAATAATCAGAAATAAATCCAAGAAAGAATTGTCCGCTTGCTTTGTTTGGAGAGGATGTAAAAACTCTCCTCCTCTCCTCCTGGGTGGTCAGCAGGAATTTATATACTATGCTGTGCTACATCTTCTTTTATATAACCCAACATTTGTTGTTTTATGCTGCTGGCATTTTCGACATGAGGTCATGATGTATGACTCTTCCTGCAGAGCAGGTTCTGTGAAAATAGGATCCAGATCACTGCACAGTAGAATAACCGGGACCAGCTCAAGGCAGAAGCCTCAGTGTGATCCTTCAAGGTTAAGAAGTGACATCTACTGTTAGCCCCATAAAAGCCTGCAATGGTCCTTTAACTCTGAACTCCACACAACCCAGCTAACCTTCTCTTCATTATGACTTCTGGCACTCGCCCAACACCACCAGCAAACTACAAGTGGCTCGTTCTCTGCTGGATCTCAGGAGACAATAGAATCTCTGCTGTAATTGTTCCGTTGGTGAATGTCAATATTGTAATATTCTGTTACACAGACGGGCCAAATCCCGTAAAGGCCTTTCTTGGAACAGCTGCTGCCCCAATTTAGATAAATCCTTAACAGGAATATGAATCTGGATTGGAGGTGCCACTTGAACTGCTTCAGTGAATGAGTCATTATTCTAATGACTGATTACACTCGATCTGCTTCATTGTGTTGCGCAGTTGTGTGTTCATTCAGTGAATGTCATTAGCGTCTCCTCTTCGGGAGCAGGCAGGTAGCTTGGCCGTGTCTCAGCCTGTGCTCCTCACTGATTAGCTCAATGAATGAATGAGTGTAAAGTGTGTGTTCAACCACTCCAGGACATTGTACTCCTCCTGGGGAACCATCGTTTATTGCAATTTGGAAAATTAATCTTTTGATGAGTTTGGGTGAAATATGCAAATCAGTATTGTCTGTGTGTAAGTTATGTTTTAGTGTAGGATCGCTTTCTCTAGTTTTTCTTCAGGAAAGAAGTTTGGCCTTGATTTGAACGCATATAATCTCTATGCGCTGAAAATCGAAGCCAAAACAGCACCAATAGGAAATACTGCTCAAACCATAACTTTGTGTTTCCCGTATGCCGGTTTAGTAGATTGTTGAAAATCTGCTGTCATTTTTTATTTCTGCCACGCAGCTCGTTCAAGTTTGGAAGCAACTTTTTTTTTTTGAGAAACGTTTGGCGATCATTTGTATAAAAATACTTTTTCAGGTCCATCTTCTCTGTGTTTGGTGTCAGAGAATGTTTTACCTGACCTCCAGAGATCGGTTCAAAGTTCAGAAGTTGACTCATCACTCCAGAGTGTTTTTAACTTTTATTTTTAAACGTCTCATGAAATTGATATATTTTAACAGCTTAATTTTAACTTGAAACTGACTTACATTAAAAGCAAATAATAATCCAACTAACTTTAAAGCGGCACGATCAATCAAGAACAGATGGAATGGTCTTATATTTGTATTTTGTGATAACACACACATCACCCAGATTTTATGGTCAATTATCTTCCCTCTATTCAACAAAACAAAGCAGAATTGCGCAAAATATGATGAACTGAGCTTTCCTCATTTATTTTCCCCAGGAGTGTAAATGGAGAACAGTTGTGTGAATGTGTGTGTGTGGGTGACAGAATATATTTTGTTGTGCAACAGAAGCAGGATGACGCCCCCTCCCTAAAACACACATTCACAGGTTTTTTATAATCTGAGTTTCAAATTACTCCAATCAATCTGATGGATTAACAGATTTCTGTCTGCAATATGTAACAGGCGTTACAAAGGCGTCGCATGCATGTACAAACAATAGATCATCAATAAAGCGTGTTGCCGTTTCTCCACTGGTCAGGGTTGATTTCATACTGTTTCTTTTTTCACAGTCACAAAATCCCTGAGGTGTCATGTGTGACCAGCCCTAGACACCAGACACATTCCATCTGCGCACAATATATTTCTTACATCATCACCGTGCCAACCGTGATATTTGCTGCTCTAATGACTAATTCTAGCCAGTTAATGGTCCTGCTTCTTATCGGTTCGGTGCATACAGCAGGCGCTAATATCGATGCACGCAATTTCCACCGCGAACAAGATTGCTATCAGTGTATTAGTATTAGTCATAGAGCCTGATGCTGGAGTTCAAAATACAGTGGCAACGATGGGCAGTTTGCACAAGCTCAATGCATTGCAGCCACACAAGGACACAAAGATAAAGGTTCAATACTAGCCCAAGTTACTGCGCTCAAAGTTTGTAGTTAATGGACTGAACTACTGACTGAAAGCCGACTTCACACACATTGTTTATACAAAAAGAAGGGAAGCACGAGCCTGTTCTTGCTGTGCTTGAATTGCTTGCAGGTGTTTGATGGCAGTTAAGTTCCTTTAACCCCCCCCCCCCCACAAAGCTCTTTAACTGCAGCGTGTTTGTTCACGCTCGCATCTTTTCCCTCCTTTTGTGAACAACCCGGCAATGATCTGTGAAAAGTGAGAGCATCTCGATTCAAGTCTGCAGCTAAAAAAAGAAAGCAAGTTGTGCTATTTGAGGGTTTCAGGTCGACAAAAGCGGCACAGCCTTGGAATTTAAAGAGGTGAAGCTATTGTCAGGTTGCGGCTATTCATAATATGCTGCATATATTTCATTTGATCATGTTCACAATCATTCTGAAATACAGCACAACAATATGTGAATGGCAAAAGTCATGCACACAAACATTTTTCCAACAGCCTTTTGGCAACGACATGACAGCTTTTTATAGAATGTATAAGAGACAAATACGCCGATATCTGCAGGACGATGGTGGAGGAGGGGAAACGAGGAGTCATGACGCAGAGAGGACAAGCAGGAAAGGCTAAATTCACAGCGAATAACAAAATAAAAACTGACATTTTTGTAAATTAAGTTAAAGCAATCTTAAAAGGAAGTCGCTCAAACCCTACAGTTCTTGTTCTAAACTGGAATAATCTCAGTTTGGTAGTAAAGGATCATATTAACTGAACAATTCACAAAATGTGAATCCATTCTTCCACCAGCTGGGTGATAAAAACTATGATCTGAAGTGAGGAGCTATTCAGCTTTTATCTTTTCCATTTGATCTTTTCCTTTTATTTTATTTTGCACGACTGGAAAAGGATTTATCAAACGTTGCGGAAAACCTTCCTCTCCAATACTCATCAGAGAAACCAGTTGAAGAAATGTGTGTGTTGGCCAATGTGAAAGAAGTACAACAGTATGAGAAAATGTTGTAATAAAAGCAGCACAATTAAAAGAGCAGCCTGATGTGAGACAAATTGATTGCCATCTTAAACCCTGTTGAGCTCTCATTCCGTGTCATAAACCCTTTGATTCGCATCGATCTTCTTTATGCTCGCAGAATACTCTCCTTGCCTCCCCCTACCTGCGCATCTTCTCCCACATCACGCACCATTAGCAGCAACACAATTCAGCAATGTGGGATAAATGAAGAGAACGAAGCTGTTAAAGAGGGTTTGGGGGCTTGATATGGTTTTAATGGGTTCGTAAATTCAGGAGTAAATACTAGTTTGGAGCAAAGTGACTACATGCTGAGTAATCGGAGGGATTCATTTAGGGAGGATTTCTTTTCCGTTTGTACTGGATATGGCGCTTGTGAAGACGAAATCCCATATTAAGTTCGACTGAATCATTAAGCTGTAAAGGTCTGCAGCTCACTTCAGAATGAGAATGAAAGATCATGCAGAGAAAATAAGTCAAGATAAAAAATAAAAACACACACACACATGATTTTAATTTATGTCTCCAGTCAGTAAATGTACAAAGCCTAGCGAAGCAGTTAGCATTTGATAAAGGTCGAGGCAAGACAGACACAGATAATATGTAATATAGAACACAAAACCAATAAAGGTATTTTAGAATAAAAGGGATTTTAATATTAATACATTAAAAGTTTGCTAAACACATACGGAATATGTAAAGGTGTCAATCAATTAATCCATGCATACACCGATGCATGAGCAGTCCTGACTTTAGCCATGGGCATGTACCAAAACACCAGACTTCACACCATGGAATTTTCCATCATGCAATTGATGAACTATTCAAATGACAAACATTTGTTATTTTATTTTATAGATTTTAACACATAATAATCCTGAACATATTGCTGGGATCATTTTATCAGACTTTAAAGAAAATAATGTTCAACCATGTCAAAGAAGCATATTTCTTGTGACATCAACACGAGCTGGAAAAATTATAGTTTTAGCTTCTCTCTGTTTGAACTTAAACGTATACAATTCATGTCTATCTTGGCTTTACAAAAAGATAAAAAAGATTTCTTACTGTAATTTCCTTGCTCTGTGTGAGTTATTTTGCATAACACAGAAAATAATTTAAATAAATGACAAAAAAAAATAAAAGTTTTCCTCGAGAGTCATAAAAATGCCAGAGGAAAGGTAGTTTTGTGACGTGGCCTTTATTTAAATTGCTTAAATCTCATCGAAGTCAAATGTGCCAAACTTCAAATTAAAATGGGAATTAATTATCTTTGCAACAAATCTGTCACTTTTTTTTTATAGGCTGCCATATCTGTCATATTAATCAGCCAGCAAACCTAGGCCTGTGTACATGAGTACACATTCCAGTGTACACTATGGATTCTTTAAAACCACTGAGACAGCCATTCAAAATCACTTTAGGAGGTGAGCAAGGAAGAATCATAACACCTGGAGCGTGTGTGGCTCTTCAGGGGCCCAAAACAACATCGACATAAAACTCCAATTATACGCAGTCATAAAAACGCACACATGCTGCACTGTACATCACAATCCCTAAACTAGATTGATGAGGACCGGAAAGACGGGTATATTTCAAAAGAGCAGGGAGCACCCTGACAGAACGCAGCAACATTTACCCCCGGCAATTCTTGGCTGCTTGTAATTAGAAAGCAACTTTAATGTCATATTAATGAGCGTCAGCACAAACACACACTCACACGCATAGAATCACACAAACATACACATGCACACACAGAGCGAGAGAGAGAGAGAGAAGGATTAAATCATTACATCAAATTTATGTTCCGACCATATTTACTGCTTTAATAAGAGTTGGGTAAGCAATGAGAACTGCTAGAGGGCATGCAGCCTATGTCAGCAGATATTCACACACACACACACATTCTACCCCCAACACACACGCTCACAAGCGCACCAACACTCACACGCCCTTGTCAATATGACCTGCTTTACATACCTGTCTTTGACCAACCAGCTGCCTGTAACTCACCTGGCCTTCATGCAGCTGCCTTATTTACGCATTATTGGCACACACTCACATGCCGCTTTAACCACACACACCTAACAAGCTCTAGGGGTCATCCCTAACAAGCAACGGCTGAAAATGGTGTGTGTGTATGTGTGTGTGTAGCTTAAAGTGAATGAGTGGGAGAAAATATCAAGAGATGCAAAAGGAAAGAACATGTAGAGGAGGATGGATGGCGAGTGAGACAACTGGCTGGATCTAATTAAATTCCCTGATACGAGCTGAGTGCCGAGTTGTTCACTGATAAACCCGTGCTGACTCCATCGCTGCAGTAAACTAAAACCCGACAACATCGCTGCTACAACTATTCTCCCTCGTAACACATTTTGTAAACTGAACCCTGTCCGCATAGAGAACGCTGCAGCTTTTAGTCTCATCCGACTCATTCCCAGTGAGAAAAAAGGTAGCAGTGATAACAGCGGTGAAAAGGTGACGGAGGTGCAGGGAAGCAGCCAACCACCCCAACAGCTTGCAGGGGTCCAGGGGTCAGGCGTGTTATGTGACTGCAGGGGTGAGGCGGGAGGATAAAGGTTATGAGGAAGGGGAAGGGAGGAGATAAAGGGCAAAGCCCTGTCAAAGGTTTGGTGCAGAACTCAATGCCTGGAGAAAAAGGGCAGGGAGTATGTCGTGTTTGTTGCAGCAGCAAATTGTGATATCTGCAGTGGATTGTTGGCTACACCATCTGCCTGTTGGAGAATATTGGATTTTCAATGAAAAGCCATTGTTCTATCATAACACTGACTTAGGCTTTAAGCTCTAGCCCAATGCTGAGTGAAGAACCTACACGTGGAGGGTCTCTATGGTGCCAAACGGGCTATATCGGTGTCACTGGCCCTCTTTACTCAAAGATTACACACTAAAACAAAGTGGGTTTTTAGGCTGGAACAGTAACAGGCATGTGTGAAGGGGGGGGGGGGGGGGGGCCGCACCGTGCTAGTTTGTTAGCTATAAGAGCTCATGACCACAGGTGAGGTCTACAATGATGACTGACTTTGGCTCAGGTCCAACTTCACAACACCCCTCTGGTGCAGTGCCTGCATTATTCATTTAAGGGTGCACCAATCTGCCTGTCACACTCCAGTTTACCATCGCTCGATAATAAGATCACGACAAACACAGAGGAAGCCATCCCCTGTGTCTGTTTAAACTCATAGACAGACGCCATCTTAACCATTGAAGTCCATTCTTGACCCCAAACTGAGACACTGTCTAAAGCCATCAATGAAAACATGGAGTAAGAGCTCTGATCTCAAAAGATGCATTTCCATGAAAACATGGCTATCTTGAGGAAGAAATCAAGAGTCAATTGTGGTAATTGGGCACGTAAACGGAATTTCTTTGTTGAAACTCCTTTTTTTGGGTCAATAATTTACTTTTTTGTTTAACCTTGAGACCAATGCCGACAAGGAGCCCTCAAAGTGAAATCATGAAATCAGCCAGAGGACACAATGCCTGAGCTGTCGAATACTCAAACATTTTAAAGCTAAATTGTATATGAAAATAATTGTTGTGCCTCCTGTGACGGTTTTAGGCTCATTTATACTTTTGTCCAAACAATTGATGAAAGACCAAACTCACGGTGTTTTTAATAGCATTATCAGACAGACCTTTGTCCTTGTTTGTAGAATGATTAGGTCTGATTAATGAGCGGATTAAAGTGGACATTAAGGGTCACACTGGCAAACAGCCTGAGCAGCAGAATGAGAGTAAGAGAGGGAGACAAAGAGAAGAAGGTGAGACAATAAGTCATTTAGTCTGGGTGTGTGACGTTTTCCCACTCCCACCTCTTTAAATACATGCATCTCATTATGTCTCCAACATCTGTCGACGCATGGACGCAGCCACAGTCGCTATTTTAAAATTGTGAAATGGCCACAGTGGGGTCAAGTGTTCTCACGAAGGACGTTAATCCGGCTTCATCAGAATCACAGGAAAAACCTTGTGAAAAAAACAAATGGAGTTCAAAAAAGCAAAGTGTGTCCTTAGCACAAACATGCTCAGGACAATTCCTAAAGCAGGAGGCAATGCTCTTATTTCATGTCTGTGGCATGTGCATGTGTGTGTGTGTGTGTGTGTGTGTGTGTGTGTGTGTGATTTGCACCAGCAAATTGTGCAAAAGGTCTGTTGTCTTCCCCCGACTTTCTTCTTTGACTCTGTAAATCAATGGCTTCTGACTGTCAGAGAAAATTCAACCTGAGAGGAATGGAAAGAAAGGCATAGCCGAGCTAAAGGTTCTACAAAGATCCAGGAGCTTCTGGCCCCTCGGGGGCGCAGTAAAAACATGCATATGTATGCATGTCTGCCAATAGGAGTAAACCCTTCTCACTTTGAACTCTGTCCAGTATGAGACACAATCCTATGTCTGTCTGTCCTGTCACAATGCAACATTCCGGATAGCCAATGTTCTGCTGCTTTGACTGCGGGCTCCTCTCTGGTGGAAGATGTCTCTGAGCTCGCAGCGTTTGTCAGAGTCCCTGTCCAAAAGACATCCAGTACCTGAGATCAAAATCTCACCATTCAGTAAAACTTTGCTGGCTATCAAAGGGAAGGAAATGATAAAAACAAAAACAAAACTGCACTCTCTTTTACCCACTTTTGTCTGATTCCCAGTGATCATTAGAGGCAGAGTAAGTCAGTGAACATCGGATGATTGATGGGCATAAAGGGCATGGCTAGAATCGTTCTGACGGGAATTTTGGACGCTGAATGGTGTTGATTGGAGCCATATGTCACTCAAAGAAAACATGTTCCATACCGTATAGTACTTAATGTTAAGCTTGACTAACCCTTTTAAAAAATGAATAAAAAATATTTCATCCAATTACCAAAATTCAGAGGGTAAATTTACGTCAATATTGGACACCCCGGCAAATATGCATAAACTGCAAACACACACCGACATGCCCAAGCTTTGGCCACTCCCGGGGTGTAAAGAGATAACCTACAAAAAAGAGGCAAGGAGAAAGAGGAGAGAAAAATGTAATCTGGAAAGCAAACAAGCTGCTCGCAGCTTCCTCATGTTTAATGCAGACGTGAAAGCCCCCGTGCTACAGCAGCAGCAGCAGCAGAATATACTGATGCCATTTGAACACAACCCTCCATTTCTGAAAGTGTGCAGTATGAATGCATTCCAATGTGTGTGTGCGCTTACCTGAAAGTACATGCAGGTAAAAGTCTTTGCATTTTCATCATGTTTGTGGAGGATGTATGAAATAAAAGCAATAAAGCTCACTCTACCTCCATCTCACACACATACACTCTGTCAGAGGAGCTTTGGAGGCAGGAGAGAGAATCTGATGCAGCTTCAAACAGTCATTGGGATCAGAAGGAGCATCACAGAAGTAAAAAATAAAACGACAACACACACAACTTGGGAAATGACTTCTGGAAGCGAATGAAAAATGGCATAGAGACAACAGGTGAAAAGAAAAAAACAAATCTGGATCTTTATACAAAAACCTCTGGAAGAGCATATAGTGCTACTCTAAGGGGAATGGAATACAGAGTGTCAAAAGTGGTCAAAAGAAAAGATTCATATTCAGACTATAGTTTTGTCTGGGCTAGAAATGCATTCACGGTTCTGACTTTCCACAGTTCTCAGCGGAATAGCTTGCTGTTCCAAGCGTCTGTGTGCTCAGAGAGATGTCTGGGAAATAAACAGCTAAATATAACCATAGCAGAGCCTCTACACATGCTGCTACAGTCACCAGCCCTGCTACCACCGGCAAAGCTCCTGCATGCAGGTGGCTGAATTACTGTATATTTAGCTCAAGTGTGTTCGGCCATGCTGGGATGACAAATTACAGCAATGTATTTTCTTTTTTTTTTCACTGACAGATGGAACATCACTTATGTTGTATGTCCACCACTCATGTAAATAGGCTATTTGTTTTCATGAAACCTGTTGGCAGGCTGCCTGTGGCCAAGTTGAAGCAAGAAGAAGATGACGCATCAGCTCATTGACTGCCTGTCCGAGTGTTGGATGAGGCATTTCTTACCACTTTCATAACCACCCGGTAGACATGATGTAGCAGTGTGAGGTTAGCATTTGCAGAAACCATTATGTAAAAATGTCACTTTAAAGTAAACACAGATCATTATTATCAATAATTATAATATACTGTAAAGGCCTTTCTGAGCGGGCTTTAAATGTGCCGGTTAGTCAGGCGAGCTCATTCCCTGTTTTTACTCTTTGTGATTCATGCTTTTATCTCTGTGCTTCTTCTTTGCACGTTTTCAGCAGTTTCCATTCTAAAAGTGCAGCGCCGTGTTGTCTTCAATGCTTCTATCCCTTAACATTAGTATTATACAACAATTTGTTTCATTAGTTCCAGAGCTGCATGTTTTAATTAGTATGTGACACTGTAGTATTTTGCATGGAGATCTGTTTTTCTTTAACTTCCTTTGGTTCTACTTGCTTAGTTACAAATGATGAATAACTTTGCAATTTTAATCTCATACGATGTTTTTACAGTGAATATGTAAGATCTGCCCAGAGAGTATGTGTGAAAAATAGCTTCCATCCTTATTCTAATTACAGTAATGTTCTTTAATGGGTAATATCTCTGTTAAATAAAACACAAATTAAAATAAAATGAAATAAACAAGCTCCGCTAAGATAAACAACGGCGGTAGCTTCAGATTTCTGTGAGTGCCGTCTTTCTTTTAATCTAACTCACAGTCTAACAGTGAAAAGGCATCTCTCCCGATTATCTCCTTTAACGCTGCCATACCGCCTCTAGAACAAGGGATAATTGCCTGATTATCCATCAAGCCTCTTCCTTTCAGAGCTAATCTTGAAGTATCAGTTTAATTTGAGGAGGACTACACTGCCAGGCTGTGTGTGCATGAAGTTGTCCTACTTTGTGTTCAGGAAAGGTGATAAAGGTGATACATAAACATACACACATGCATCTCTGCGTTTTTATTGTTGCACACATATCAGTGCTGAGAGTGAGACAAATGCCATCGCAGATGTGCTCCTCATACATCCTGAGATCTGCGCTGAAAATAATCTGTCCATATGTGAGTGTTCTGACCTTGTCCAATGTGGTGGGAAAAAAAAGCTAAATGAGAGTGCTGACGGTGTTGCAGATCACAATGTTCCAACAAAAACAGTCTGTCATCATTTAAACACAACACAACACAACACTATCCCATCCCATTCAGAAAAGGGCAATGCACACTGATTTTTAAGAAACAAGAAAAAGTTGAAGGTAAAGAAGATGGGATTTTATGCTCAGGTGAAATAAGTGTTTTCAGATGAGATACAAGCCAATTAGCAGTCAGCTCAATGAGAGCATGAGGACATAAGCTGAGAGGAAGACATGTAAAAACACAGAGTACTCATAAGACGAGAGGTAATTAAAGCTGAGCTCATGAGCCCTAGTCATTCCTCCTCGGTCTTTATTATGCTTGAAATGGACGCTAAAGTTGAACAACCATTTTCATTAGTGGAGATACTTATCCACTGCACTAATTAAAAAGAGTGCAAATTTATGAGACATTTTTTTCCATTCCTATGAGTCAACTGATTGTCTTTTGCATCAAGTGAATAAAAGTTGACGGATAGAATGCCTTCTGGGGTTAGCAATTAGCTGCAGTGCTGTAATGCTCCTACCCTTCCACTTGTACAGTGTTTAATAAGCGCAACAAACTCACTGCTGTCTCGCTGAAAATGTTCTATGCAGCCGTAAACTTGAAAACAAACAAACAATGGAATAGTTTTGTGATTAATTTTTAGTAGTAAGATGAATGTTACAGCTTTAAAGATTCACATCAGCTTCGTTCTTCACCTGAGCTCTCCTTCTCCTTTTCCTCAGGCCACCCGGTTTCTTATCTTGCAATATAAAGAGAAGGATGCTACATATGTTTTTTGTGTTTATACAGTAACCATAAGAAAAGTGGTGAGCTTATGTTGCGTTTTCATTTTTCTATTTTCCTCTTTCTGTCCTGCCTCATCATCCCGTGATTTATGAAATATCCTCACCCCAAATCTCAAGCAGGCATTAGGAGGAGCTAAAACACATGCAGGGTTTTTTCGTGATAGAGTAAAAACTAGACACTCATTATGTGCATCGAACTAGAGCAATAAAAGGTCCTCCCTCCATCCCTCACTCATAGATCAAAAAGACATGAGAAAGGGCAGACAGAGATCAAATGTGCCTGTGAGAAATCCACCCACAGACTGTTTACTACTTAACACTACATTCAGTATCACAAATACACACTTGCATTCACAGACATACCCATACAACATGGCCGAGTGGTTAAAGGGTATAGCCTTGCAGAAGCCATCTTAAATTTCACAACGTTGGTTTTTGATTTGAAGACCTCACCGGAAATCATGGACAGAAAATTGATCAGGCCTGCAGCGGGCAACGCAGAGGACATGAGAGATGCCGCACAAAGGGATTGTGTTGTTGCAGCGTGAAACCAAACTCAAACCGATAAGAACATTTGCCAAATAAAATACTTGAATTTAAACTCACATTAAGTTTAAATAGATCTTAGGTGAGGCTGAGAGAAAGACAAATACAGAAATGATTAGATTCCAGATGCATATATAGATGAAAAGAGTCACACACGTCTCTGTAAGGACAACTGCATAGCCAAAGGTGTCTCCTTAAACTCCTGCTTCAGCTGTTATTACACAGTTATAACAGTGGTGTTATGCTCAAATCTCCATCAGGACACAAACATAAGAAAACCAGCTACTCACTGTTACAGCCAGGCCTATGATATCAGAGGAGCCATTTATGAGCGGAGATTAGCCGTTGATCTGCTCATTGCTCCTTATCCTCCGAAGAGGACTCCTCTTGTCTTAAGTGCAGGTAAATAAATGATAGAGAACAACAAATTTAAAATGAGCTCAGTGAGGCCCAAAGCACAGGTGTATTAGAGAAAATGTGTTTATCAGAATCCTTCCATTCCTCCTCTCTCTGTGATGAAGCCACCAATGATGAAATCAGTAGATAATAACCTATGGATCCTGCTGCATTAAAATCTTCTCACTGCACAGGCTCATTTTTCTCTTTTCCTTTTGGCCCAACGTTGCAGCCTCCTCTTGTGCATATGTGCTTTTGAGTTTCCTCGACATCCCTGACACCGTTCACCTCTCGGAGGAGCCCCCTCCTCAGTGCCATATATGTGAACACAGCAGGAAGGTTGGAGGAGCAAATTATCATGCCTCTGGTCTGGTTAATGGGAATTAATGGTAGATGTGAGGTGGAGATGGCGGCAAAAGAGAGATAGAAAGAGGGGGTACAGAGATGGAGAGATGGTAAAGGGAAAAAAAAGGACAGGATATTCCAAAGGTTTTCAATCTGGCCAAACCACAGAGGCAGTCAATCCTCGACGCTTCTCCTTCTTTGTTGCCTGCTTTTTATGCCAATCCTCTCTTCTCCAGGGATCTCATTACGGAAAAGTCACTGGGCTTGAGGACTCAGCGCATCTCTGTATGAGGATGAAGCAGGAAAAAACTGTCTATAGAAAAATAGTGGAGGAGATGAATGGAGTTTCAGACAGCAGTATGCTGTAATAGAACTGTAGAGAATCTAGCCTAAGGTAGCAGATTGTCAATACCGCTGCAGACGGTTGGGAGATGCCGCTGGTTGATTGATGTTTTATTGCAGTCTGTGTGTTTGTATATGCGTCATGTCCATGTTGGCTTAAGTGAGCATGTGTGTGGGTATATGGTTGTTTAATTTGAGTAATGTCAGCTAAATGGCGTGCGTTCTCAATAAATGGGGGGGGGGGGGGGGGGGGGGGTTGCAGGGAGCCGCAGCATCCAATCAAATCCCCATACAGCAGCTATAAACTATCTCACTCATTGAAATGCCACACACAGCCTGCTGTAAATCAAACTACCAATCAAGGGATTTGAGATTCCAGTGCTCACAAAAACACCAGCAAATGCCACAAAGTAAGAGCAGCGAAATGAGCTGAAAGGCTGCATCCATTACTCCCCGGGGCAATGATCAACAGCCGTCTTGCCCTCTTGCTCTCTTTCACCTGTCAGTTCTTCTCCATTTGTGTAACAGCTTCATTGATTTTTTTTGCAGAATGCACATAAGATGCTCTTTATTTGCCAGTGACGATTCTTAGTGTGCTTATATTTGTCTGCAGGGCCTGGACGTGTGCATTTGTGCATGTATGTAATGGTGAGCGTTCACTTTTGGTGCAGCTTGGGCAGAGACGGTGAGGAAATGAGAGACTGTGAGAGACATGCCTGAGCCTGCGCAGGCAGCAGACCTCAGAGTCACACAAACGGAGGCTCGTGGAGGCCCTAATGCGGAGTTATTATCCCCATCCACTCAAATTCACCACAAATTACGATATTCTCTCAGCCTCTCCTTTCAGCCTTAAAATCATTCATTGTTCTTTCTCCACCTCCTGGAGATATTGGCTCTCTCCTCCTCAGAGCCACGATAAATCTCTCAGACATCTCCCCAATGGGCTTTCACATATAAATTGCTATTTTAGAGCATCACTTTCTCGGTTTACGATAATATGTATGATGGAATTTTGTGACTGTGGATTCTCACTTGTTGGAAATTCAAAATTAAGTGTCAAAGAATAGCTAATGGTGTGTCGAGCATGAAAATTGGTTACGTTTAATGTGCTCATCTCTTATTTTATTCATCAATGAACTTTTAGGTAAAATTAAAGTCTGCAAACACTTTCTTCTTTTGACCTTGTATATTTATAAAAATGGATGGAGAAATTTTTAAAATCTCTATTTATTTATTTATACAGCACTTTTCACAGATGGGAGTCATGAAGTGCTTCACAGGAACCATGAAAGAAATAAAATCTGAGAGATATGGAGAACCCGGAGAGAACTCATGTACACGGTGAGAACATGCAAACTCCTCACAGAAAGGCCCCAGGTAGACTCGAACCGAGGACCTTCTTGCTGTGAGGCAACAGCGCCACCATGCTGCCCGGTGCAAGAAACAGTCCTTAATTTCGGCATGTATGAATTCATGTACTACAATTAAATTTCCCTCTCACAATTAATATTTTGCAAATGCAATCACATTTTATTCCTTACCTGATACAAATGCCGGAGTGTCTGTCTCTCAAGAAGCCGCCTGCGCCCGTTTTAACAGTAAATAGGCTAATATGGAAATGGCATGGTTATTATATGAGTTAAGCCCAATCGATGTCAACTCCAAGGCAGAGGCATATAAATGTATTTTAAATGAGAGCCAAACTGAAATCAATAAATAAGTAATTTGTTATCACCTGTCTGCAGCAATGGGAGAACTGGTGTGTGTGTGTATTTAAACATGAATGTGTCCGTGTCCTTCAATAGGCTGAGGGAGGGAAAAGGACAGATGACACGGGACACAGAGTGATGGTGTGGAAAAAGGGATTAAGGGGGATAGAGGTAAGGATGTAGCCATCATTTTGCTTTGTGTGATTCGTGGTGGTGAGAGATGAGGAAATGATCTCCCACGCAGGCTGCAGGAAGGCTTTCCCTCCACCTGGGCCCAGAAAACGAGCGTAGAAAAACACGTTGCAGAGGAAGGAACAGATCAATTTCCACAAACCCTGTTAGCAAACAAACTCAGGCACAGACACACACACACGTATAACCTTAATGTGTACCAAACACATGTGATGTAATGCATTTTTTCCTCAATTCACACTTTTTATCTATGGAGAATCCTTCTCTTCTTCCGACCATCCATCACTGAAATCCCCACAACCCAGTTGATGACAGGCAAAAACCTTGACACATTCTTGACCTTGACACATTCTTCCCTCACACACTTTATTTTGATCATGGGATTATTACCTCTGACTAAAACTCCTCAAACGCTCCCAGAGTACCACATTCAGCTGTGAATGACGCAGTACCACTCAAAGCTACAAAGTCAGCACGTATGAATGCTCATATGCAAATGAGCCTTCATACACATTCCAGTCACACTACGAAATTAAAAAATGTATGCTAATAAAAAGCAGAACTGAAATCCCTCATGTGTTCGTCATAGCCCACAGATCGTCATTTATTAGACCACATAGCTAAAGGCCCTTTACTCTGTCTTAGACCTCATCTGTATTCAAAAACGCAGCCAAATCAGATATTAGCCATCTTTTTTTTAATTCCTACAAATATGGCGTCTTCTGTGCTTCGGAATATGAGAGAATTGTAACCCATCACACATGTTCCCCATTCCACACTGGAATTGGGACAGTTAAAGAAAGGTGCACAAGAGCTGAGAACATGCTATTACCTCACCTAAGAAGTGCAGATGGGATTCACGAGGGCCTGATTCCAGAGAAAAGAAGCCCAACAAAGTGCTCTTTGGCCAGTGGTCTCCAGAGCAGAGACAGAAATATACCATAAGGACATAAAGGAAAGTCTTATGAACTTCCTGGGCTGGTGGACCGAAGAAAGGGTCACAGCAACCTCTCCGAACAAGAACCAATCAACATCGCAAATTCGGATATCCAACAACGGATCTGGGACATGGTCACCAAAATGGCTGGACTGCCATGAGTATGGGTACTTGCTCAGATTGGCTGAGACAAGGCAGGACAATCCTGATCAGGAAGGATCCGCACAACAAAATGACACTGTCAAACTTGCAGTACATAACCTGCCCCTTAATTACATGGTATCTACGTTGAATAGGCACTAGTCCAGAAGTCCTAACTACCACCTTAGTTGCCAAAGTGTTCAACTGAGACTCTAAAACAAGGCAGACCAACCTAAGCACACCTAGATTGGCTGATGTTCAAGACAGTCTGGGACACAATGGCCTGGACATGGACATGTTATTTCCTTGGAGCTAGGAATAGACAGGATGGACGTTTGGACAGTGAAGCCTCTGCTTCCTTGCTCATTTCCGAGACTTATCTCTCATGATGCTTCTCCATGCTTCATAACCTCCTTAGATAGAGGCACATTTTTCATATTGCAATTCCAATCCTTGGCTGAGTGGAGCCGTGTTAACAATTCCACACATACATTTGCTGCTGAAGATCATCAAATGACCAGAGGGGATTTATAAGATTACAACAAATCATTACTTTACCAGGTGCTGATTGTCATGAACGATTCGTGTTGATTCTCTTTTGAAACAACTCCCAATTAACATCTTACACAATCATCGGCACAGCTGCCCCCTGCAGGCCAGGCAACAGACAGCAGCAGTGTGTGTTCAGAGCTGTCATTACCATTGATTTACTATCAGATACGACCATGGCAGGACATGCAGGACTTGGCCCCTGCTTGAATAAATAATTTATTAGGGTCTTGTGTTGGAAGGCCTACTCCCACCACTGGGAAGACATACAACACACACACACACACACGCGCGCTAAGACTTGGCATTGATATAAAGTCAATGAGTTGCATTTTGGCGAGGGTTATGACAGCGTGAAGTGAGGACATTTTCCTGTACATTAGAACAGATGAGGGGGGAAAAACCCTCTGCGTGTGCTGCAATGTCATGTAAAATGCATGAAGTGTATTTGAACAACTCCCCTCCTCTTCCTGCAGGCCAGTGGCAAGGTCCTTCCAGCCAACATAAGCTTGCATGAGACACCCCCCCCCCTTCACCACAAACACACACACATCAGCGAAGGACCTATAACCTCACAGTGATGAATGTCTGGCCATCAGGGAGCAGCGATGAGAGGGCGAGACAATGTGAGCGAGTACGGGTGAAGGTGGGAGGTGGAACGGTGACGTAAGACAACACAGAAGCAGGAGAGTGTCTGCTGGTGGAGGAGGTGGAGGTGAGAGAAGTGATGCAACAGAGCAGCAAAGGGAAAAGAACTGCAGTGAAAGACAAGGCTTCCTGCCCAGCCATCGGTGGCACAACAAATATTCCACAGCACAGGATTACTCTGCAGATCAAGGGTTGTGTGGTATGTCTGTGTACTATATTATGCTCCACGCTTTGGAAGCAGCCTAGCTTATCAGTCCATATTAGATCTGCACAGACAACTGAAGGATTTCAATCAGACCCATCTCTATTCATTAACTTGTATCATTGTATTTCCTTTTTAATGTGCTATTTAGACCGGACACCCATTCAATCACTTTCAAGAGACAGATCTGATAAATACTGTGCAGAAAAAAGTTCTATATCTCCAAAAGAAATGTCATCGAGAAATAACAACAACATATTTTATCGTTCTATGTAATTAAAGTAACTGTGTTGAGTAAAAATACTTTTTATTACTATACTGTATTACACAAAGCAGAGGATGCCCTCCCAAATCTCCACTTTGTTACAAGGACTATAAGGATGGTAAATAGAAACACATCTATGGCTGTCTAGATGGTGTCCTTTGTCTTCTTGGTGTTTAAGTCGCAGTAAGTTTCTAATCAGGAAGACATTTGCTGCTGTGCTAATGATCAACAAACTCCTTCAAGCAGAACAAACAACCTTAAACAAAGTGCACACACCAGGAGCCCAGCCCATCTGTTTGCTGAGGGAATATTGCCTTCCTCTAGCAGCAGGGCAAAAATACATCCCACACACTCTAAGTGAGGAAGCAGACATGACATCATACACTTCTGTGCTGAGCCTCGGAGCGTGGGCAGGTGTGCACGGCCACCTTGCGTGCCTCGACGCCATTACTACACTTCTAGACCGGCACCCGCTGCAGTAGCAGCGGACTGTGTGTGTGTGTGTGTGTGTGTGTGCGCGTGTCCTCGTCTGTCACTGAGAACCGAAGTCGATCTGCAGGCCTCTTGTATCTTCTCACTCATCTCCTCGCCCCCCCCCCCCCCCCCCCCTCCCTCTCTATCACCCCGTGACTTTGTTTCTTTCACCCTCCGTCTCTTTTCACGGTTAATCTGCGGCTCATCTAGTTGTGTTTTTCTGTTTGGCTGCCGTGCCCCGTGAGCACGGTTTAGTTTTCTCTCTGCGCTCCCTCGGGAGGACGCGGCGGTGAGGAGGTGGTCGGCTGAGGGGGATGAGGATTGAAATGCAAGGGTAGAGGCACTTCATTAATCAATCAACCAGCTTTGAAAATTTGCCTAATTAACGACCAATTACAGATCTGGCACAGCGCCAGCTGGCATCCCATCCACCCACCTACTCCGACCCCTGCAGTCCCCCCAGATGACACTCGAGGTAAACACCCCTCCCTCGTTCCCTCCTTCTCTCTCTCCCTTATTAGTCTATCCATCTGTGAATCAAATTGCTTATTATCTTAGCATCGTGCTTGTTCCCTTTTTGTTGGAGATCACAGCTGATAACTCAGACGACATGAATACGTCCAGATCTGTGTCCACCCGCCTCGTCCTCAGCACTCATCGCATGCTTTTGATTGTCTTTATAGGGCCTTACTTGAGAAATATTGGTGATCACCACAGGGTCCTGGAGGGGTTCGGGAGGCAGCATCTCACCCTTAAGGTGCTTGGTGCGGTTACTGTCCCGTTTATGCCAGTGTCCCCTACGGGACGTGCTCGCACGCCAGGCCCGCTGGATCCTGGAGACAGAAATGGGTAAACAAATGACTTCTACACCTCATCATCCTCACAGACAACAGTGTCAGAGGGTCTGTTAAAGCATGTTGGAGGTTTGCCTGGCTGTGGAACTCTAGCCCTGACATTTATTGAGTTACAGAACAAGAAAAGGGAAAATAAAGCTTTGATTTAATGTGGTGCCAATGCAGAGCTGGCCATCAAATCACACCGATAGACAAAATCCCTCAGATATTAAGTTTAAAAATAAGTAAATTAAGTTCATTCAATACAATGGCATTCTGGAATTAATCTGCTTCTATGCATTAAGACTGAAATTTTAAAATGGGAACAGACAAAATAACATTTTTTATTTTTAGATCTTTAGATTTTAGATCATTTTCGAACAAAAATAGAAAATCCCTGACAAAATCACACTAAATAAATACAAGTGTTTTCAGCTTAGCATTAAAGACATAAATATTAAAATTATACTAATGAAAACTTAATATAATTTATCTTTATTATATCTTTACATGGTTTTACCATTATGCCACAGACACTTCTACTTTCTTTCTATTTGTCCCACTTTTCAAGACTGGCGCGGTGTAGAAACTTCATCCTTCTCTTTCTAAACCTTGATCTTCAATGAACTGAAATCCCGAGGTGACAGCTGTCCTTTCCAGTTACACTGGTGAAGCGGGTTTATTTTATTTTATTTTTATTTTTTTAATTATTTCAATCATGTAAACAACAAAGAATAAAAATGATAAAACAACGCCGAATACATGCACACACATACATATACATACATATATAAAGACATATCCACACACACGCATCACATGTAATAGTAATTAATAAATAATAATAACTCAAATAATAAATAATAGCCATAATGCAGTAACTATGCAGTTTACATGAGCGAAAAGGAGTAGGAAGAAGTATGTACTTAGGGTCGGTTCTATGTTTTATTAAAATGCTGTTCCACAGCAGCCTGCGATGATTCATGCACTCAAAGGTGAACTCTGACCCCAACTCCAAAAGCCAACCGGAGGGAAGACTGACATGAAGCCACGCGTAAATCAGCCTCTCGCACACAACATACATGCAGTTGTGAAGTCATAGGAAGACAAAGGTGACACTCCATGAGAGAGTGAAATGCAGAAAATGGAGAGAAATGAATTTGAGATCTTATAAAAATTAAATCATACAATACATGCATTACTCACACAATAGCCTTGATCTCCAGGTTCTGCTGTTGCTCACGACAACGAGAACTATTGTCATCCTGTTCCTCACTCCTGCACGGATGGCTTCTGCAATAATAATTTAAAAAAATAAAATAAGGTAAACCAAAATGCGAGAATTAGAGACAAATGCTAAACATAAGAAATAAAAAGAGCACACTGGTTGCATCTCTGCTTGGATTCTTGCAAGACAATGCAACTCAAGACTTTGTGTCTTGTGTAGCGAGTGCACCAGGCAATGCTGTATCAGTGTGCCTTCCTATACATGTCATTCCAACTTACTGGAGCCATTCATCAAGGGAAGCATTTAATTTAATTTGATTTGTTGATCTTTGGTTAATGAGAGCCTTTTTCTGAAATCTTAATCACCAGCACGGCCTCAAGGACCAGGAAGCCAACATCGCTCCACCTTGTACAGTCGGTAGGTGCAGAGGATGCAGAGGATCGCCTCCTCCATTTTACAGGATGACCTGCACCCCACATACGGTTACTTTTTGTATCTGGCCTCTGGGCGGAGGTTTTTAGTGCCATGGTGCCGAACTCAGAGGTACAAAAACATATTTGTCCCGACTGCTGTGATTCTGCTGAATAAGCATTAGTCTGCAGCTCCTCGTGTATTTTATTTATTTATCTTTTTATTGGGTTTAATCTTACTCATAATCTTAATCATAATCTTGGGTTGTCGTTTATCTTATTATTGTGGTTTACAAACGTTTTATGATATCCCGATTACTGGGGCATGATGAAATTATGAAATGTTATTTTAGCACTTTTATCGGTTCTATAGTTGTGTAGTTTTAAATGGAAGTTTGCTGGTTTGAATGGATATAGGATGTTTTAACTGATCTCACAGCAAATCAAGTCTACCTACGGGTACAAATAAAGTAACCTTGAACCTAGGTCCTAGGACCTAGTGCAACACTTTCTGTGGTTCTTAAATGATAAAAGCTCATGCTGATAACAGCCTGGGTGCCCTCTAAGAAATGTCAGGATTTGGCTGTCGGCGCTCTGCTTCTCTTACCTGGCCACCCGAGGAACTGCTTGCCCTCCACTGTGGTTGCAGTTGTGATGATACCTTTTCACTCCTTCCTGCACAATGAAAAGCATCAATATGTCAACAAAATAAAGGCAGATATTCATTTTTAGGTTCTGCTTCCCTCCCATGTTCGTCTGTCTGGCATAAATATTTCTTTCTGTAATGTGTTTATTAGCCTTAGGCGCAGCATTGAGCACGTCTGTGGGCTTTTCACAGGTATCAGTCAGCCAAACAGCCAGACAAGGTAGCAAAGCTGATCTTTATAATGTTCACTCGTGTCAGCGTTACCAGGAAGCTTCCAACTGGGTGTGTTTGGTCAGGTTTGCGTTTATGTGCTTGTTTTTATATCTACACACGGATACACTCATCTTCCATATCTGTTCAAGACAGGCTATGGAGAATTCAACCCATTCAGCAACATGCCATTAGCTGCGAGGAGAGTTTTTCTGCTCATTATTGCTCGACAGACAATGGCAGCAACTAGCAGGTAAGACATTTACATTTTGAATCTGCTGCCGGGTCAAAAAAATGAACTGATGAAGGTTTTGAGCACAAAATGTGCAATACCAAGGGAACAGCTCATCTAGAGCTGATAAGAGGAGAATCTATTCATTTGACAGTACGTTGTACACAGTAGTTTTTATTAAACTGCACAAAAACAGAGGTATTCACAAAGCTGAACATCTTCTGTTGGGCATCTGAGCAGCAGCATCACATCATTTTTAATGGCTACATAAAGCTAATTGATAAACTGGAGGGTTAGATGAGGTGAAGGTAGAAAGTAATAACCATTAGGTCACTGAAAAATGAAAGGAGGAAGGAAAATAAATGTGGGGGGGGGGGGGGGGGGGGAGCAGCAATAACAGAAAAAGTCTGCTGCTCTTTAATTTTCGAGTTATTAAAATCATATTTTCTCAGAGACCCAGTTCTATGACAGAGATCGATGGCAGACATACACAGACACACACACACACACACAGAGGAAGACAATATTTTATTCCCTTGAGGGTGTGAGAGATGATGGACTCTCTGTGTCCTTCACACCGCTGTGAGAACAGCTCCAACAGACATGAGTGTACACCTGAGAACAAACACTTCCTGTACACACAGAATCACATGTTAACACACACATCAGAGGATTTGATTGCATGCCGGCAAGGCGGCGGCGAGTCAACGGCATCGGGCCGTTGGACGTTGATCTCAGGGAAGCGTCCAATTAGACAAGGAGCCGTGGAGATGCTCTTTATTCCATCCATTTACATGTGCAGGGTGTTTGGGGAGTAGCGGGGAAGTCAACATTTGCTCTATTGAGTGAAAAAAGAGCCTGCAGAGAGGCGTAACTGTAACTGATGTCCTCAATGGAGTGATTTGAAATGATGTCTTCTCTCCTTTTTATGACTGCGAGTTAAATCAAGTACTTTCCACTGCCAATTTGCCTAAACCTTTAAACATTATTCGAGTAGAGAGGAGAGAGAATGAAGAAGACAGTCTATTTAAGAGCTGTAAGTAAATTAACACACAATCAAAAATTATGAACTTTGATTGACTTGGAGCGCCACTGCGAAATCAGCTGCTCATTAGAATCAGGAATCATTGTCACGGAGAGACAGAGCAGGCAGGCAACATTAAAGCGAGCCTTAAAACAGGCAGGAAGCAGAGCATCTGGGATGCACATTGAGGGAAGCGAGAGGCTATCAATGGGATGGAAAATGAGGCCATACATTTACTTCATAATGGGCGAGGAGGAGAGGAAGATGGCGGGGTGAGACCGAGGAGAAGACGAGGCAGTCCATCAAAATGTCAAAGCGTGCCATCGGGACCGTTTCCCCTGCTGCTGTTAACCGGGATAGGCCTGCTCTGGTTAATCTGGACAAAGTGAAAGCACGTTCACACTCGTGCCATCGTCAGTGAAGGAGGGGCTTCTTCACTCTTCTTCACTAATGAGACGGGAGGGAAATGGCCACGAAATTGGCTGGAATATTATGATGATTATTTTTTTTCCATTCGTTTATTTGAACTCCAGCTTTAATTAAAACAAACAAAAGATACAAAATAAAAACATTTTATGCGCATCTTTCTTTCTGAAGCGCGATTGATTGTGGCAGATGAAGAGAATCCAGCGTCTCCACGACGATTCAGCCGCACCAGCACTCAGCACGGCTCCATCCCCCCCCGGGAGAGGAAGACAATAATGCACTTCTGAAATATGACCCCCCCCCCGTGCATCCCTCTATATATTACAGCATGTCCGCTGCTGTGTCTGACTCCCATGTTTGTGTCCGCTGCCTCATCCTATATGATGGAGGCTCCAAATGACACAAGTTCATTAAAAAGGAGGCTACACTCACATTTTCTCTACATCTTCGCCCAATTAGGAGCAGCGAGAGGCTTCATGCGTGACATCGACGTTGACCCCCCCGCATGGCAGGCTGTTTAAATAAGCTCTGTGTAAAATGGTTAACATCACAAGCCCCCCCGGCCGTAAACTCCAGCCGTCCCATTGATTACGAGGTAATAGCCGGACAGATTAATAAGTTTCTCTGGGGGTTTAGACCTCAGCAGTGAATCTGAAACACTCACACAGATGCAGCAAGCGGAGAGGCATCCATATCCAATAACCTGCATTTCCACCCTCGCTCATATTCCACACGGTGATGACTGCTTAGACCTTCGCCAGGCTTCTTCACGTCCTCCTCGGCAGTCGAATCTGAACCTCCTCTGTGGCGTGTCGTCTCACTTCAGCAGGATCCATTCTTTTTTTTTTTTTTTTTTTACTCAATAATAACATTCAGCTGTCAGGTGGAGCAGTGGAAAGGGATTCTAGGGGAACATTTAGGCTCATGAATTTGAGTCTTTCCCTCTGTGTGTGTGTGTGTGCGTGTTTATGTGTGTTGCACCTTTATAACATATTGCAAAGTGATTCTAAAGCTGTGATGGGGCAGTGCTTTCAGAGCTTACCGCGCTCAACATCCACGGCCACTGATAATGCATCGCAGGCATTAAATATTCAGCAGCACGATTACAAGCAGGTGAATTCACGCACCTGCGCTCAGAGGCCAGCAACACACATGCAAGCACCGCATGCTGTACTTAATGAAGTGAAGCAGCCGCCCTGCTTAAACCGGCCTGGCTTTAATGAGTGCTGCTCTCAAACCGGAGGAGGGCTGACGGGAACTCCGTCTCAGCTGAGCGCCACCTTCACTGCTCCTGCTCCTAATGAAGTCATTCAAAGCTACGCAGGTGCAACATGTAGCATTAATGAGACCTTTAGAGTTGCTGCTTTGACAGGATCTTTTACACGGCTGAAAGTCAGCGTGGAAAGAAAGCAATTCCCAATTTAACTCAGCCGAACAGGTGAAGAGAAGGGTCCTCTGTGGGGGGGTGAGGGGGGGTTTGAATGAAAGTTTCCCTCCGAGCTGCTAAACTTAATTGCATATTACCACACTTCAGGACGTCATGCTTCTCTTTTTATGGTCTATGACCTCCATATTTTTAGTTTTATTTTTAGTTCCGGAGCTGCATCAACTTGCTGCTCATCAAACATCTTTGCTGAAAGGTTTCCACATCAGCAGAGCAGCCATCCTTCACCCATCAGCATTATTCCTTCCTGCTAGAGGAAGAGGAAGATCTGCTGCAGGCCACTCTACAGTAAAGACACATCAGGCAGCCCATCCGCCCTTACCTGGTTATTAACGCACAGCGCGAGGTGCTTCCTCTCCCGAACCACAGCACGCGTCCCGCCGCGCAGCCTCGCCTCCTCTCCCTGGAGCATGCTCCTGGAACGACACGGCTCAAGTTAAGGCGCAACAACTCCCAACGCGTAACGCGTAACGCTGTCAGCCCTTGGTGCGCGATCAGCCTGCGCGCATCCCCCCGTGCGGCTGATGAGGGAGCAGTTACTGCGGGATTTTATCACTTATCGGTGCGTAATGAAACAGCATGCCCCCCCCCCAATAAAACCTCATTGCCATGCATGTGTGAGCAGTCGAAGGGCGGTGCCACTAACCCGTGCGTGCCGTTCCTCAGCATGGCTCTCTCTCTCTCTTCCTCTCCCTTCCTCCGGTCAGTCAGAGATGAAGTGAGCAGTTTGGGCCGGGAGCAGCCGGTGAGAGACCAGACCTGGAGAATTCTCTCAGCCAATGGGATGCCGAGCGTGTGCGCGCCTCATTAGCCGGCGCCCACCGAGAGTGTGCGCTCGTGTCATTGAACTTGGCAAACGGAAAGAGTCAGTGCATTAATTATTCTGCACATCTTAACTCCGTGGATGAGTGATTTTCCCACAGATCATCACAACATGTCTCCTCGCGTCTTTTGTTGCGCTGTAATATTTGCTTATACTTATATTCCTTATAGAAATTGCACCATAATAGTTTGCACCATGTAGGTATTGGACCCTGGCCACTTTGGAAACGTTAACACTGTTTTTTTGCGCAGACGGGTGTGATCAACAACAGGACTGTGTGCTTTGAAATGACCGACCCTAGACAAATTGAGCTCTACTTCCTCTACGGATTGTTTTTTAGACGTGGTGGGTTTTCCGATCCCGTTCCTGGTTGTCACCACCCGTTACTGCTCCATGATGAAGGTGATCTCCTTCAGTCCCAGGATGGCTCGGAGGCGCAACAAGTCCCTGTACCCCCTCGTAGCCGTGTGTCTGGTGTTCGTGGTGTTCCGTGCCTCATCACATTGCTCGCACCGTCTACTTGTTTGTGAGAGTCCACCTTCCCATTGGCTGTGACCTCGTGAACAGGGTCATCATATCCTACAAGGTCTGGAAGCCAATGGTCAGTATTAACTGCTGCGCAAATCCCCTCTACTCTTGGAGCTCTGGGCCTGCATGGTTGTGGAGGAGGAAGCGAGTGGAGCCCCGCAATAACCTTTCGCCCGTCTTTATTTTAACTGTTTATATTCTAATTAGGATTTTTGCAAACCCATTAATATTATTAAAATCCTGAGCGGTTAATTTGTTATGACCATGTGATGTCGAGTGAAACGGCCCCCTCTGCTGTCTGTAAAGGATGCCGTCTATAAAAGCCTCAGGTCACCATAAAGCAATATTTCAAGTGTACATAATTACTATAATTATAAAAAAAAATACAACTGAATATATTTTCAAAAATAACATTTAAAGTGAGGAAACACAAGCCTGTGTAAACAGCTTCAAGGGTCATTCTCTCACATGGTCTAAATACACTGACGATTAAACAAAGTGATACAAACATCTTGTGCAAAAAAGGGACATTTTTTAGTGCATACTTGTCTGGAGACTGAAATACAAGGGCTTGGAGTAGCAGAGTTGAATGAAGAACATCATTTCAGAACACTGTTAGTGATGACAGATGGGTTGAGCTGGAGATTTGAAGCTGAGATCTGAAGGGAAAAAGACAGCAGGTGAGGTGGAACAGGGGCTGATGTTTAATTACGCAGCGCTGCAGTAAAACGCCTCCTCCTGGGCTTCTGTTAAAAAAAAAAAAAGTAAAACCAGCCTCAAGATTATGCACTGGATGAATAAAAAACAGTTTGAATTGAGTCTAATTATAAGTTGTGTGAATAAGTGTGTATGCCTGTGTGCCCAGCTCGGACAGAATGCAGAAGTAGACATTGGTTCTAGTCTGGTGAGCTCACCCGCTGTTGGCTTAACGGCTTGTCTAATAATCCTGCAGGAATAATGTTCCCATCTATACCATCTCTACAGCAAACACTTACATAAGCACACACGCATTCGTATTACCAACATGATTAATCACCCACACGCTGCCGCTAAAGGCTGAGAAGATGAACGTAGATGTATACTGCAGAAAAAGTAAAAAGAGAACTTCAATGCTTTCAAAGCTGTGTTTAATTAAATGTTCCATGATTTATCTGGTACCAAATTCTGATTCAACATCTTTAATAGTACTGTACATAGATTCCTCTGTTACTTGTCAGCAACAGTCAACACTATCAGCGTATGCTGCCGTCACAGTGGCAGAGGAAGGGAGCTGCCCGTTTGTATGACACTGATCATCTCAGCGAGCAGTACAGCATATCAGCTCCAATGCTCCTCTGAGTGTTGTGGCACGTTTTTATTTTTTACTATAAAGACAGAAAATCAATGTTTATGACAGGTACATTGTGCTGACACAATTTGGATTGCTTTTCTACATCAGTGGAGCCATGCGAGGTAAAGACGTTGTTACGATTTTGAAGATTTTCTGGTTTTGCTCATCTGAGGTAGTAAATATGGATCATCCATAATATGCAACACAAAGACATGTCTTGCCCCAGTCAGACAGAGCAGAGAATGAAACAAGGTCATTACCCGAGTTTGACCAAACCACGGTCTGGAAAACATGTTGTAGATGTGGAAATTAAAATATCATGCTAATAAAACAGTTTGTAAAAAGTGGAAATAGTGATCATCATTACACAGATTACGACATTCAAAAGTGGGCCTTCTTCATTGTCTGATTTCTTTTAAAATAGTTATATTAATGAACCATTTGATGATGCAACAAAAAATATTTTTTTATGAACTTCCCAATGCAGTAATGAGCAGCATTGGGAATTAAGAGAATTAAGAAATGATCAGTAAATATTCAAACAATAAAATATATATATATATATGCTCGTCTCATTTAAAATGATGCTTGGAATTAAAATTGAATACGAACTCGATCTGTCTGTGGAAATGGTTGTTGGGAATAATTGTGGTGAACTGCTGAGTCACCAGCAAAAATGCAAGTAACAATTCATATTGAAGCAATTTGTAAACAGAAAAATATATCAGCGTTACCCCTATGCACATATATATCAAATATAGGACGCCTGTATCATCAATGCTATTAGCACGCAATAAAATCAAGTACAAACTTTTGACACAGGGCCCGTTTTCAGGATGAGAGGTTAAAAAAAAGGGTAGCAGTTTAAAACACTTCTCAAGCATCTTAAATTTCTTGTGCAACACATAAAATTCCCTGCTGGATTTTGACTCAGACAGAAGTCAGTCACGAGTTACTATGTAGAAGTTAGAGTGAAATATCAGAGAGGGACCATGGAGTCCAGACAGCAGTGTGTCGTCCAGTCATCATCCCCAGTGCTACCCTACTAACACAGGGTAGCTTATGCAACAACCAGGTCCAGACAGAACTGTTGAGAAGAACCAATGGTGACAGAACCGAGCAGAGTCCCACCCCATGGCAGTTGACTGACAGTTCTGAGGTGGACAGGTGCAGCCTTCTGGCTCTGAATCCCAGGGATATGCGTGTTCCCTCATCATCATCATCTGGAAAATATCAGATGCAAAATATATATATGTGTGTGCGTTGCATGTCCTGTATATAGATTACACAGACGAGTGAAATTAATTAAGGTAGACAGAATTAGATGTTGTGAATGCTCATCGTTACTCATCTCAGAAGAGACCATCTCCTCCACCCCGTTACAGTAAGTTAAGAGTTTCATGAATCTTGTCTTTTTCACATGTCAGGTGTGGTCAAACTAAATAATAATAATTATTATTATTACTAAGAGAAATCTTTAACATGGAACCTTTTAAAAAAAAAAAAAGAAAAAAAAAGAAAAAAAAAGAAAAAGGGTTCACAAAGTGGATTCACAGACCAAGCATAGGCAGCCCAATAAACAGGCAAGAAGGTTAAAGCGCATTAAACAGGAAGCAATGACATGGAGAAGACCGTCGAACGCAAAGAAAAATGAAGGGATGAATAATATGATTAAAGGACAATTAAGGTCCACGGAAACACAATAGAAAAAGAGAAAGCCACATAAAAGAAAGTGTGTAGGTGAGTTTTAAGATCTGGCTGAGAAGTTACTGATTCTGCAACTCTTATCTCCTCAGGCAGGTCATTTTGGGAATATGAAGGCATGAATAACTTTTTTTTTTAGGTCAGAGTGAGATCCTTGGTTTGATTTTTGAGATAGTTCTTAGCTGGAGGAAGCAGGAATGGATTACTCTTGATATATGGACTTATAACTCAATTCGGAGTCAAATAAGAGTCCAAGGTTACTGGCAGTGGGCTCAAGTGGGTGGAAAAGAGACTAAGAGTGATGGGTATTTTGGATGTGGGGGTTGGACAATATGATTTTTGTTTGGGTTATTGAGCTGAAGAAAGTTAAGTGCCATCCAAAAGTTGACATCATGTAGACAATCTACCGCAGCAGTCAGACTTCTCTGGAAATAGGGTACCAGGGGAAGGTAAATCTGTGTGTCATCTGCATAGCAATGTAATCAAATATTTGATGATTTGTCCGACAGGAAGACAATTAAACTGGGCCAAAAATTAAACCTTGCAGTACACCACAGATAAATGTGTGCTGTGGAAGAAAGGTACATAACTATGGTGACCACACAGATCCCATCTAAAATCACTCATTACCTGAGGTCAAGTTGACAGTTCAACATATCAATGATCCCGTTGCCTGTTTTTGTCTTGAAAACGGTTAGAACTAGAAAAGCACTCAGAGTGCCAACATCCTTGTTATCTTTATACACCAACCACAAAAAGCGAATCAGTGTTGGTGTATTTAATCCTTAAACTGGGTTTTTAATGCTAATAAAAAATTAACTTAATTTTTTTATCTCAGTGGAATCTAAACTAGAACAGAAAATAGATCAATTTGACAGTAATAGGCGCAGAGGATAAGAACCAGAGCCCGTCCAAGTGTTGCTTCCTCAGCTACTCGATTATACGAGTGCTTTGCTAATATTATCACAGTGATGCTTCTTGAATTGTTGTGCAAGTGGATGGGAAAGAAGTGACGAAGCATGAAGAAGGGTCAACACTGCTCACTCTGAATGTGAAGTAGTTTCTTTCAGGAGTTTCGCTCTGTCTGCGGCTGATCGGTTCAAATCTCCTCCTGCAGCAACAGAGGGAGACAGGGATATTAAAAAGCTACTCAGCCTGGTGATAAGGAGAGGGATGAGGTGGAGAATGACAGAGCAAAGTGAAGAGGTGTCACACTCTCAGAGAGAATAGTGAGAGAGATGAAGCTGAGGGAAAGTTTGAGGTTCCCGCCTTACCTTTGAGATAATCGACAAAGTACAGCATCACCGCTGCCATCAGTGCAACTGCAAGAAAGGAAAACAATGTGGAAAAGGCTGGGAAGCTCCTGAAAAGTAGCCAACAGGCAAAATAATCATCTAAAAACTAAAACGATACAAAAGAACAGTCAGAAGATACAGACTAGAGACGCAGGTGCAGAAAAACACTTCCAAAAGCAGGTATCCTTTAGCATCCAGGATGGCTCCAGACGCCAAGGAAATGAGAGCAAGGCCCAGGTTCTGGATCGACTGCATGCTATTGGATGAAGAACAACATCAGGAGTGAGGATTGCATAACACACTAACAATGAAAAGTCAATAATGTTCAGATTTAACTGGAAATATTTGATATAATTGTAATATTGCCATTACAATCCATAGGCCGTCCCCAGCTGATAGTTCGGTACCACAAAGGCCACCATGGGCCACAGAGCACAGGCCAATAAGGAGTAGGAGACACCCAGCAGGGACTGGAAAACAAGCAAGGGACACACATACGGTCATTATTTTAAATGTACAAGAGAAAAGTCTTCTTCCTAAGGTCAGACTGATAAAGTGCCACGAGTTAAACATCCTACAGAAAGATTTGTGTTCAGCTACCGATTCGACCCCTCCTGCTAAGGCAGAGGAAGTCGAGTGCAGTGGTTTCTATATTAAACAGAAATACAATCAGTGTCTAGTTTTCAATTCATGCAAACTTTCGTTTCCCTTAACGTTGAGGGCTGGAAGTGCTGAAACATCAAAAAAAGAAAGTGTCATCTGCAACAACAACAAAAAAAGAAAAGGTTTGCAACCACAGTCGGGCCAAAATGCCATAATAAGTTTAAATTCATTCTTTGACTCGGTTGCTTCATCCTGCCTGGGTGACAATAACAGTCCCAGAGAGAGAACCAACCATTATTTGCTTCATTCACCTCACAAGCACCAGTGTGACAGGCCCCGGGGGGTGCCGAGTACATTACCATAGCGATCCACGGGCTCCAGAAGGTGAAGGCCAGCATCATGTGACTGGCGAGGGTGATGACCACAGCTGCCATTACCCAAGTCACATTCCTCCCAGTCTTATCAACCATAAAGCCCAGAATTGGAGACGCAGGGGCTGAGATGATGTACACAATACTGGCAACGATGGAGAAGGATAAGGAGGGTGAGAACTAAAGAGCTATGTACTGAAATCGTGTTTTAATATGGAGTCAGTTTCAGTAAAACATGCTCGGATGATTTCAAGCAAAAAAAAAGTGAAGGTATCCAAACACATTATAACTTTACATTTAAATAATTAACAAAGATTTTATTTAGCTCTTCAACTCTTCACAGAAAAACAAATAATGTTGCGTGCCACTGCCTCAAACACTGTGGTATTGAGTTTGAGTCTCTAAAACTCATATGCTACAGGTCTCGTGTTACTTTGGCTGAAATCAAGACAAGCCAATAAATGACAGAGGCCATCTACACCTGGTCTGTTTTACCTGTTTACAGCTCTGGCTTGTGCCGGGGAGAAGTTGAATTTTTCAATGAAGAACACCCTGCAAATCAAAAAAAAAGACAAGATGACAGGTTCACCATGCCGATGCCACACAGGGCGGGAAACTCCTGCAGCTGGAAGCTGGAACTCTTCCATACGTTGTTTTCTGGCCTATTTGCATAACATTTATTTGCTCCTGCAGTACTCACTGTCCCAGCCCAATAAAGGGGAAAATGGCAACATAGTAGCCCACACAGATGATGAAGATGAGCCACAGGGTCAAGGGGAAATCTTTCACGTCTCTCATCTTGATCACCTCACCTGAAATTGAGGATGAACACACGATTCCAGTCTAACATGGTGAAAGAAGAGAAGCAGCTTCTCTGGGTAAAATGTATTCTCTGAATAAAAGAAATTACTTTAACTTGGCACCTGTTTTGCCACCTTCTTTGTGGAGGATCTTTTCTGCTCTTTTGTCAAAGAACGCCAACACCGAGGCGCAGAGAAGTGAAAACAGACACGTCACTGCAGCTACAGAGGGGAAAATAGGCAATAATAATGACCGATGGGCTGGTTTCAGACAAATTTATCTCAAACGGTAGAACGAAAGCTTAATCCACACGGCCGAGGAGACAGGAAATAAAGACGAAGCCATGTCGTTTTCTTCAAAGTTGATCTCCTCATAAATGGAAACACTAAAATGTGAGCGGAGGAGAAACTGACACCCGACTCATCCGTAGCAAGCAGCAACACTTTCTACTCTCCCCCTCTCACCGTCTGTGTTATCGGAGATGCTCAGACAGAGAGCAGATTTCTCCAGCAGACTTTGAGATCAAACATTTGTAACCTGAGCCTTAATGTTTGCTTCTGCTCATTTGCCCCCCCCCCGCCGAGCACAAAGCGTCTCATATTCACCTATCATGAGTGAAGCGCCCAGCGCCGTGTGTCCGGGGGAGCCGACGAGGCCCGTCATTTCGCTGTACACCCAGCCCATGATGTTCATGTTCACCGTGCTGCCCTGTGCAGACGGCGCATGGACCGAAGGAAACGGATTTTGTGGCATTTGGACGCACACGTCGCTTCACGCCGGCGGCCTTACCAGTCGAGCCATGCTCAGCTGAAGGCCAAACACCAGATTCAGTTCTTTGCCTCTAAACCAACTGACGGCGTACGTGTTCTGAGCAACAGCCAACGACTCTCCTCCAATCCTACGCAGGACAACAAGACAGGGAGGTGAAGCGTGTTCACTGCGGGACAGTCGCATGTAAACACAATGAAAGCAAAGGGTTTCGGTTAAAGGAAAACTTATTTTCTCACCCGAACACAAAACGTCCGACTTCACAGAGCCAGAAACGATTGACCAGCGCCCCAGCAGCAAATATTACCTTGGTAGAGTGGAACAGTTAAATTATAAAGAAGAAAACCAGGCAGCAAAAAACAAGAGAATCAGACTGGTTGAAACCTGGACCTGGATGAATGAGAACCTACAGAGACGTATAGCTAGCATCCATTTACAGTTCCCATTGATAATGAGATATAATATCAATTATCTTAAATTATATTACCTCGGGTCAATATTTCAAAGTACGCCTACCTGTCCAGCGCAAACGAAGAGAGAAAAGATGATTGTCCCCAGCCTGTTAAGATCAAAGACATTTAATGATTAATGAAGAGACAAGCAGCTGAATTTCACTTTGGTGAAACAACAAATGCACACTTTAGTCAAAGTACACGAAAATAAATATTGATCTCTGTACCTAATGCCAAATATTCGGTCAATCAGAAATCCTCCAAAGAAGCAGAGAACGACGTTGGGCCAGGAGTACCAGGCGTAGAGCTGCATGAACGTAGCCGTGTTCAGCTTCAGATCCTGGATCAGCCGGTGAGGAAGCACAGAAACCAGTCAGCCCGCACAGAAACCAGTCAGTCAGTCACTGATACACGTTTTTACCTTCATCAAGTCTAGCTGCGAATCACAGAACAGGAGACCAATAGACACTACCCCATAATGAATCATCAAACACCAACACCGTGGAGTCGGTTCCTTTCACTATCCCAGTGTGTGTCGCTGAATGTAACGCCTGTTTGTGTAAGAATCAACCCCGACCTGACATATTAGAAGCAGTGAATAACTCGGTCCTCATTACCTGGATGACTTCAAACTGAAGCGCAGCCGGGTTGTCGTAGCAGAAGTAGCTTCCTGCAACACACCAGCGTTATTTACGCAGGGCAGCCATGAGGACGCTGCGTCTGTTTGACGACATGATTCCCAACTATTCGGGATAAAGTTATTCCCCTTTCTCCGCTCACCGAAGCCCAGGAAGCACATAAACAGCAGGACAACCAGCCGGTGCGGGAGGTGTCGGGGGTCGCAGAGGAGCGGCATGGCTCTGCCGGGATCCCGGGCTGGCGCTGCCTCCTCTTCTTCATCTCCCAACAGCGTCTCTCGGTCTTCATAATTCTCCATATTCACTCCGTTTGGGACTCGGAGGGAGGGGGACGAGTTAACCTAATCAGATCACGTGACCCGGCAGGCACGTGACGATAGTGATCGCTTTGTCAGCAGCGTGTCCGGAGTCCATCCGGGTTTTACGTCAACGCGTCACTGCCAGTGGAACGTGTACGTCACAAGGGCGCGCGCGCAGCGAAATGTATTAAATATGTTTTTAATTTATATATTTTATTATTTTTGAGTAAAGCAGCATGTAAAGACGACTTGCTTCATAGTGTGTACTTCACTCTGTACCGAGTTTAGAATGCTTCAGGTACAGATAAATACTTCATTTTCATCAAATTTTCTCAAGTTATAAGGACACCCAGTGAGCATATCTGCCACATTTTATATATATATGTATACATATATATATATATATATATGTATATGGCAGCATCATTAGTTACCTCTATAAAAGACAGGAGGCGGAGCTAGAGGTGGAGGAGATGAAGATGCTGAGGTTCTCCTTGGGAGTGACCAGGTTGGGTAGGATTAGAAATGAGTCAATAAGAGGGACAGTGAAGGTTAGACGTTTTGGAGACAAGGTCAGAGAGGACAGACTTTGATGGTTTGGACATGTCCAGAGGAGAGACAGGGACTATATCGGCAGAAGGATGCTGAGGATGGAACTGCCAGGGAACAGGGCTAGAGGTCAACCCAGGAGAAGATACATGGACGCAGTGAGGGAGGACATGAGAGTGGCAGGTGTTGGGACGACGCAAAGGACAGGGTGAAGTGGAGAAAGTTGATTTGCTGTGGCGACTCCTGATGGGACAAGCCGAAGATACAGTAGTAGCAGTATTATATAATATAATTTATTTGGCTTGATGGCTTTCTATTTTTCCAT
Organism: Brachionichthys hirsutus; assembly: GCF_040956055.1. NCBI lineage: Eukaryota > Metazoa > Chordata > Actinopteri > Lophiiformes > Brachionichthyidae > Brachionichthys > Brachionichthys hirsutus. The sequence continues at coordinate 120,236 of NW_027180338.1, forward strand.
TTTGAGTGTCAGAGTTCAAATTACCTGTGTCCCATATGTTGTAGAGATTAAGCTCTGTTTGTGTTTGTGTGTTTATGATGACCAAATTTCAGTTACGGTGTTTGGGAATAATGAGGTAAAGCCACCAGTTTCTTTTTCCTTCACTCACCAAGAGTTTGAACTTTTTTTTAAATGTGCAATATGACTTTATTTTTCCAATCTAAAGCTTATGTCTAACAATAAGCTGCTTATGAGCCACTTTGACATGAAACAACTGCTTGTCAGCATCACTACTATCTTTGACAAATTCGATACACATGCAAGATGCACGACCTTTTCATTTGGTCTTTTCTGTGTTTATTCTGCACTTTTCCATATCTGACTTGTGTCTGGCCATACTGTTATTCAACACTGGGGTTCATTTAATATCTGTCATTTCAAATCTTTCACACTGTATTACTCCAGGGTCATCTGCCACAGGATTTAATCTAAATGTCGCAAACTGTCCTTCCGCTCTGTCGCTTATGAATTTCCTGCAAACATCATTCTATGTTGTAACCAACCCAGTCTGTGAGCATGATCGTATTTCATTATTAGATTAATCACACACACAGAGACACACACACACACACAGACAAATGTAAATCAGGAGGGACTTGTCATTGATAATCCTGAACCCGATCTCAGGGTGTTGCCAAGTTGGGGAAAAACTAATATATACCCATTTCAATATTTTTTTTTCTCTCTTCTTGCTCAATTCATAAATTAATGCCGCATTAACTCTGATGAGAAAGGCCCTTCTTACATTTCCAGGATGTCGTTTTAGCTTGGGTTTAAATTTACGCTATAAAACTGCATCTCTAGCAGTGAAAGAAAATGTCATGAAAATGACAATTCATGGAGAGCTTTAAAACAAGCTGCAGATATGCAGTCCCATGTCTTACAAAATATGAGTCCACAATTCCTTTTTTCCGTGGAAGAGGAACCCGCCTGAAATGGTTTCGTCCTCAGTGCTCATTGGCTGCTGTTGCATAGTGATCAGATATGATCGTGTGCACAAGAATCTCCAGCAAGAAGTCATGCATTTATAAAGTAATAAAATGTTACCAAGATTTTTATTATTCTTGTTATTATTTACAATTTTACTGTCATTAATATACACTGAAGTTCTAGGTTTGAGCTGCTTCTACTTGAGTGCCATGCTCACTTTGTTATCGCGTCCGTTCTGTTGTCATAAGGGAAAGTTCAGTTTGGAAAAGATTAGAGAGAAGGAAGTGCAAAAAATACAGTGAGCTTACTCGGGAAATGTGTCAGATGACATAGCATAAATGCCTGGTTCGTACTTTATAAAAACAGCTGTCATAGTCTGCAGGAATCTTCAGGACCACCTGCGTGCATGTATGAAGCTGCCATCAAACCGTATTAAATCTACGAGATACGTCATCAAAATAAAAACAACTTAAGTAAAATGACATTTTCTGTGCAGGGACTGATCCCCCCCCCCCCCCCCCCCCCCCCAGTAAATCCTCCAGTCACACTTGTGGGCTGCCATTACACGACGTGTTACTTTTGGTTATCTGCGTCATCTCCTGCTGAGTTGACGTTGCCGTGGGAGAATCCGTGGCACCCTTTTGGAGTGCCTTGCGGCAGATTGCGGCTGTCAGTTTTTTCCTGAACATTTTACACAGGAAGACGTAGATAAGAGGATCCAGGCACACATTGGTGGCTGACAGCCACAGGGTCGTCTCCTTGGCGATGAAGAGTGCGTTCTGCGCCTTGCAATGGCTCCCAAAGCTTCCGGTTTGGGTCAGAGTGTAGGGGACGCGGGTGAAGTGGAAGGGGGCGAAGCAGAGGAAAAACACTCCCACCACAACAAACACTTTTGCCTTGGTTTTGCGACTGGCTGCTGCAGAGCCGCTCTTTGACGCTTTGTATGACTCATAAACCTTCTTGCTGATGAAGGTGTAGCAAAACACCATCAAGGCCAGCGTTCCCCAGAAAACCACCTGTCAGGAAACATTTAGCAAACATTAAGTCTACGTGACACGTTTTGATCAGTTGTACAACAAGTAATTCCATGTTCAATTGGGTTATTAACATTTTATTACACTGTATATAACTACTACTACTGTACTTTCTGCTTGTCCCTTCAACGTTCTCCACTTCACCCTGTCCTTTGCATCGTCCTCCCCAACACCAGCCACTCTCATGTCCTCCCTCACTACGTCCATGCATCTTCTCCTGGGTCGTCCTCTAGCCCTGTTCCCTGGCAGTTCCATCCTCAGCATCCTTCTACCAATATAGTCCCTGTCTCTCCTCTGGACATGTCCAAACCATCAAAGTCTGTCCTCGCTGACCTTGTCTCCAAAACGTCTAACCTTCACTGTCCCTCTTATTGTCTCATTTCTAATTCTACCCAACCAGGTCACTCCCAAGGAGAACCTCAGCATCTTCATCTCCTCCACTTCTAGCTCCGCCTCCTGTCTTTTCCCCAGAGACACTGTCTCTAAGCCGTCCATCATGGCTGTCCTCACCACTGGCTTGTAGACTTTTACCTTCATCCTCGCTGACACTCTCCTATCACAGAGCACACCTGATACGTTCCTCCACCCATTCCAGCCTGCCTGCACACGATTCTTCTCTTCCTTTCCACATTCTCTCCATCACTCCGCACTGTTGACCCTAAAGGTACCTAAAGTCCTCTACCTTCTTTACATCTACTCTTTGTAATGTCACTGCCCCCCCCTGGGACCTTCTCATTTACACACATATACTCTGGTCTTACTCCTGCTCACCTTCATTCTTCTGTATTTCACTGATATAACTATTATATTATTAATATATGAAATGCATATTTTGACATTTTATTAACATACGCCGTTCCATCTTTGTTCAACAGAGTGGTTAAGTAAAAGAAGTCAAATGTATTTAATTATGAAACTAACATGAATTGCCACAACTCTTGGACAAGAAGCTCAAGTTGTTACTATTCAATCCTTGTACGAGACAAGCTTCCCTTAATATATATTGATTCATTAGAATTAAAGCTGCACTGCTCACAGCTGCAAAACTAGTTTTCTCACATTTTCTGCTGCACTATAAATTTCATACGTCCACTACAATAATGGATTAAATTACTTTGCTGCTAAGCTAAGTCAGTCAGCAGTCATGCAACTAACGGTTACAACCTCATACCATAGTATTTCATGTTTGACTTGAGGCCATGCTCACATGAAGCTCGTTTTTCCCATTATTCTAGTAGCACATGAATGCGCTGTATTATAACTACCTGACAGAAGTAGTTGAATCCTTCGTGCCAGATCAGGCCGGCTTTGCTCTTCATGGAGGTGCACTTCACTCTGCCTCCAGAGATGCCTGGTGGTTGGTCACTCAGAATAACGTTGGGCAACGCTAAAGATAACATTACCACCCAAATGGCTGCACTCAGCGCCTGGCCGACACGCACTCGCTGCAGGACACACTTCCCAAAGGGCTTGACGATCTTAAGGTAGCGGTCCGCACTGATGAGGCCCAGCAGGAGGATGCTGATATACATGGTGATGTAGAAGAGAACTGCAGAGTACCGGCAGTGGAAAGCGCGTAGCTGCCAGGGGCCCACGCCGGCATCGCTCAGGACTCTCAGAGGGATGGTCAGGGTCATCAGCAGGTCCGCTACCACCTGTTTGTGGGGATTTCTGTTCATTAATTTGTAGTTCTGCACTAACAAGGTCATTCACAGAGCAAAAAAAAGTCCTCTTTTCTTACCACATTCTTTAGAAAGACCACAAATGTTGATCTGCTGGGGATGCTGAAGAAGATCCATGCAGCCAAGGAGTTCAGTATCAGAGCAACTACAAAGAGGATGCTGTACAGGCATGGGAAAACCACAGCTGTCACGCTGGTGTCCCGAATGCATTTGGAGGAAGTGTTGGACAGGGTGTTGTTCATCTTCTGATCTTTAGTTGACCTGTGGATCAGTGACAGAGATTCTCATCATGAGATGAAGAGATATATTATTTCATATGTGGCACTTCTTAAACGTCATCTGATAACATTGATGTCTGCAAGATGTTCTTTTTAATATAATTTTCTGATCATCTATGCCACTGACCCTCACTCCCATTATGGGACGTCACCAGCAACCATGCATAACTGGCAGCAGAGGTTGTGATGAGCGTTGTTATCGACAGGAAATAAGAAAACCTGAGGTGCACCACTTTACCACTCGTACCATTTATTTACCCTACATAAAGCAGACAAAGAGGAAAATACAAGCTCTGTAATGTGTTTTCTTTTCTGCTGTCAGGGTCGCCTGTATGGAAATTTCTAGAATTGCAGTTGATTACACTTCTGATGATCTACTGAAGGAAGTTTGAAGCTCGTTGTTTCAACCACAAGAGCACTTTTACCATACCACAATCTGTAGAGATAAAATGTTTTAATAATCAATAATAAATATAATTCAGAATAGATTTAAATATAAGAATTATAAATAATATAATAATAATAACTATAAACAGTTGACGCAATCTTGATGAAATATCTCGGCTGTATTTTAATAGATGTTTGAATAGATAAACTTCTAATAAAATATATTTAAGTACCGTATCTATAAATATTTTTATTTTATTTTATGAAATTAAAATAAATTAATTTGTAAATTAAACTAGTGTGTTTAGTGCCATGAAAACAACACTTTACTCCTCTTAAATGTTGTTACGTATCGTTGAAGACTGACAAGAAAAGAAAATACTGGAGAAAAGTACAAGTACCTCACATTTGTTCTACAGAATAGTAACCAAAATCTCCTCACTTTTGATGAGAATGTAATTTATTCTGAATCCTCCTCCTTTCTGACCATTGTGTTCAATGTCTTTATCCAGGAGCAGGTGCCATGGTAACCACTATATACATATATTTTCCTCTGCAGCGCTCACACTGACATTCTAATAGCCCGGAAACAAACACACATCCTCTGATCTTTGTTATTGTCGAGCCAGAAAATGAGTCTTACCTTCTTAATGTGTCTTCATCTCATGCAGCTGTAAGGCACGAGAGGAAAAATGACAGACAACGTGAAAATATATAACATCTAGAAAGGAAGAAGTGAAATAACCAATTCCCCTTTCTCCTGTCTCTCCACAGGATGTGACAGAAATGAAAGAAAAGCCCAAACTGAAACCCCCTTATTGTCAGGCGTGCTTTACTTCTTTAATCAATCAAGAAATAAAGTACCTCTAAAGCGAGTCCAGCTTCTGTGACTGTTATAATCTCTTCATGTGTGTGTGTGTGTGTGTGTGTGTGTTTAATGTTCTTACAATGGGTGGTCTCTGTAGCTCCTGTGTGGCTGTCTTGTCTCAAACCCAATGCGTTTTCCACTTCCTCTGAGTGAAAGACCCTTTCCTTCCTTGCTTCCTGTCCCTATTGTGTTCTGAGAGGCTCCTTCTGCTCTGTGCCAGTCTCCCTTTTTGTTGAGCTGCTTACGGACACACACCAGAACCATGGACTCAGTTCTGGCTAATATCTAGAAACCTGCTCCTCCCTCCATCCTGTCGCTTATTTACCTCACCTTCATCTCTCTGCGCTGTCGGCGTGAGATTACAGATCAAACATTTGTGGTTTTAGAGGACAGAATGATGCGCATCTTGACTCTTCCTTCCACATATGTCAGAAATAAGATGCATCACTTAAGACAGGTCTCTGTGTGAAATGAAAATCTCCATTTGTCTCGATGTACTTGTGCCACAAATATCACTTTCTTAATATTTCTGTGACAAATCTATGAAGACAAACAGACTCAGACACTAGGACTAGATATACACTTAACTACTCATCTCAGTTTAATCTTTGTATAAATATTAAAAGCACATCCTAAGTGTAAAAAAAAACATTTCCTGTGTGGCCAAGAGAGTCAGGCTGACTAACATAGCTGACTAATGACACGCAATGCATTTGTAACGTTTGCAGATTGCTCATGTGATTCTCATTCGGTTGCATAGCGTACCAAATGAAAGATGACGTTAGCGTTACCACATTCAAACGGTCATGTTCGTTTCGCAAACGGGTCAAGAACTTTCCAGCGGTTGCACAAATATGAAAACCACAGCAGAGCCGTGAGCAGAATGGCATCCACGTGTTTATTTTTGTTTTGATTATTGCATCCTATTATTGATGTACACACTTTTACAGTTCAATAACTCTTTATTCTTACATGATTATTATGGTGCAAACTGTTGACACCGCCTGACAGACACGCCACAACACACCACTATTAAAAGAGTCTCTCTTGATACGAGTTGCAAATATTAATCAGCATAAATTTTACTTGTTTTGCACAGCAGGCTCGTTTAGAGGGTCAGTCCCTGAACTCTGCTCAATAGCCTGGTTTTATTCATCCACATCTGTATTGTGCATATATTGCATTGGTATAAAAACATTGTGATAACATCACCGTCTTGTCTCATGCTGCTCAGACCTCTTTAATTAATATTTATCACATTTCCTGTTGAGGGCTTTCAACCTTTTTAGAGTGACAAGGAAAACAAAACTACTGCGTAGGGGAAAAGGTTAACATCAAGGAATACTAATTATGAAATACTTTCTACAAAATATCCAGTAAAAATCTGAGCTCAAGGTGATGAAGAAACATCAGAATCTGCTCTGCTGCTTTCCCTCCTGTCTGGCCAGCTGCATTGAGAAGGACGCGGTTTCCACCATAGAGGTGAATTTTTCCATGAACTCCCGACACAGAAAGATGTAAAGAAGCGGGTTCATGCAGATGTTTGTGGAGGCAAACCACAGCGTGAGTTCCTTGATGAACCTGGCCTCTAAGTCCAAGCAGGCACTATTAGCAGCCCGGCTGACTTGACGTGACGTGTACGGAATCCTGAAAATGTGATACGGGCCGAAAGACACAAAAAACACAATCACGACGAGAAAAACGCGTAACTTTATCCTCTGCTTTCCCTGGTTATTGTTGCTGCCGGAGTTCCTAAAAGACTGGATGACCTTATTTGTGATGCAAATGTAGCAAAGCGTGATGATCACACCGACACCCCAGAATAAAGCAATCAGGTAAATCACTGTGGCCCTGTGGAATTCCAGTCCGGCGGGTCCTTTCAGACTCACGCAGGAGCTGATCTTTGTCATATTGGCTGCGGATCTGTTGCTTAAAATGATGTTAGGTAAAGCTGTGCTTCCGTACAGCAGCACCCAGACCGCAGCCGATACCAGCTTGCTGAAGATCACCTTCTGAATGAACAGATTGCTTTGGGGAGCCATGATCCTGAAGAAACGGTCCAGACTTATCAGACCCAACAGACAGATGCATGTGTACTGTGCGCTGTAGAAGACGGGCTTGACGTAACACGAGAGCACGAATACAAACTTTGACGCCTGCTGCAAGTCGCCTGCAGCTGTGATTGGCATGATCAGAGTCATGACAATATCAGCAGCTATTAGGTTTTTCAGATACACCACAAACGTGGAGGAGGACTCGATGTGCAGCGAGACCCAGGCTGCCACGCCGTTTAGCAGCAGAGCTATGGGGCACATCAGAAAGTAGAGAACCGGAATGGCATTGGAGTTGGATATAAAGCTGACACATTCCGACCCATTGGGGAATGCTTGGTTGTGTGACATCACTGCACCTGAGGGGAAGAGTTTTATAATTGTTCAATGTTCGTCACTTTGAATATAGGGCACAACGTCTTTAAATTCAGGAGAATTAGTCTAATAGTATGTCACAGAGAAAATCTGCAAGAGCTAAAACATTTGGCATTTTAGTGTTTTTGTTTTCTTCATTTTCTTTAATGTCTCCACTCACTGTCTTGTTCCACGAATAAAGAGTTCCTCACATTCATGCACCAGCCGCTGGTCGTCCAGATCAGGTTTGCATGCTGGACAAAGCAAAGGGACCTTGCTGTAAAAAAAAAAAAGTCTGCTGTCTGTCTGCTTTTATTTTTAGACTTAGTCAAGAGTTAGTGAGTCAATTTGGCTTCTCAAAACATCCTAATCCTCACAGGGCTGCTTCTTCTTTATTTTAACTTGGAAAAAATAGACTGGAAATGGCTAACTTCTAAGAAGTTTTTTTTCTTCTACTTTGAAAGACAGCGATGCAACTGAATTCTTTCAAATGCAAATCCAAGTTCTTTCTAAGAGTAAATCAAAAATAAACATATACTTTGTTGGTTTCTGATCTTTTTTACAGTGTGCTGATTTATCATTTTAATGCAAATACAACATGCATAACTGCATTATAGAGAATTAAATGAGATGCATCAAACAGAACATAATGAGGCAAATAAAACTCATGCTGATGATGACTTACATTGGATTTGGTGACTCACTCTTCTCAGACACAAAGCAACAACCTGGACTCGTGTGACGATGCTCTAGGTGTATAAAAACGCAGTTGATTTTCCTAGCAAGCAAATCGACATCTCAGCTGTCCTAAGATTGCCACTTTATCAGGATGTATGCAAAATTATTGAAAACTTGTCAGACATCACACACGCAGTCCGTAATCTGATCACTGCTGAGAGCAGAGAAGACAGGACACATCCAGAGCTGGTTGGACCTGAACTCGGATGTTATTTCTCTTTTATAAAACAATATAAATAACAAAAGTTCTCAAAAATGTATTTTAGCATTTCATTTAAATATTTTACATTTTCACCCCCAGGAAAGTAGATAATAATTACTCAGACAACTAATTAATGATAATATTGTATCTGCAGTGCCAAATTGAGTAATTTATTCAGATTTTTATTGGTATTGTTAAATGTCGATGAATTACGTACAAAGGACTTTCAACGGAAACAAGACCGCAAGGGCTTTTTTGAAATGCTCCTCTTAGACAGGGTGTTTGACTGTACTTATACTGTGATACATACTCTTGTTGGACTGTACTTGTAATAAATATATCCAGCATCAAATCAAAAAAAAGATGTGAACAACTTTACCCTCGCTGCTGTTTTTTTCTTTTGTTTGAACTTCTTTTTCAATCCATTTGAAATCACATAATGGATTTACGTTGTGTATTTTTGGTGATGGATTTGACGTCATAACCTTTTTAAATACTTTGTTTTAATGGCCCTTTCGTCTCAACAGATGCTTTTCTTCATCGCAACGCTAGAGGGCAGTACAACATACAATTTAAAATTACTGCTAACAACGGCCTCATTTGTCACTACAGATGTGTCATTAGTTTCTGGCTTCAATTACTCAACATTTTATTAATCTGTGCATTAATTGACTTCTTCCCGCTCTGAGCTCACGTGGGTCTGTCTGCGGTTGTTGTTATTGTTCTACAATTTTGAAAAGATGTTAAGGGCTTAATAGAAACATTAAAGTAATACTTGTGTACAAGCAACAGTATGAGAGGAGTGACAGCAGTAGAGCACACCACTCCTATAAATGAACAAATGGTGAAATAAAAGGGATTAGACTATATAATGCTTGCAATAAAATGACTTGGGGTAATCATTTAGTGATGAGTGGAAAAATAACAGCCAGTTTCAGGGAGAATTTGGAGTAAATGTGTGGGCTCAGGTCCATAAATATATATTTTGTAAACATGCTGGATACACTAGATATAAGATGTTATGTCACAGCTAGATAGCTACGGCACAACAGAAAATGAAATGATCTGAGTGAGAAATCAAATTGAAACCGTAAACATCATTGTCATTTCTATAGCATAAGTGGTAACATATCTTAAATAATCAAAAATAGGCGGTGAAGCATTGAAAAAAAAAAGAGTATCGGAAATACCCATGAGTGTAACGAAAAGGCAGCCAATTTGAACAGTATGCAGAGTAAACTAAACTACATACTCAAAAAATACTGAGAGAAAAACTTACAAATCATCAAGAAAAAGATACAAGATTGATAAATATATATATAAAAAAGCCATGAACTGACAATATCTTTATCCTCCAATCCAAACTGTGTATTCTGTGTATTATCATTTTCACGAGATGCATTACCAGAGTGTGTAAATGTATTCAACCGGAGGGATACAGATCCCTGAGAAATGCTGCAGCTGCTGAGTGGAGGACAGCAGTCGAACCCCAGTTCATGAACTCATCTGTCATTGCTCAATACTCTTCTTCTTCTTCTTCTTCTTTATTATTATATTGATTATATTATGAAATGATTCTGGTTTGGGTTCAAAAGTAAATATTTCATATATTGTGGCTGTTAGAACAATCTGGGTTTAGTATGAAAATAATTGGCACATGTGTTGGAAAGCAAACATTAGAACAATCTCAACGTCTTCATGGTTAAGCTGCTGCAGAACATTTTTCTGCACTGCTGTAATGAGTCAATGACAGTAGGAAGCAATACAGCCATTTCATACAAAACAGCTCTCTTTGAGTACTTGACTACTCATGTTTATACTTTCTAACTTCCTGCAACCTTTTGCAAGTTTTTAAAAGCATGATGATGTCATTGTAATTAAGTGTTCCTTGCTTCATCATCAATTGTGGGAGGAGCTACAGTTCCAGTTCGCTCCCAGTTCTTTACAGCAAATAAAAGAAATCAGCATCTTCTGCATTTGTACTCATATTCTCTGTAATCTCCCAACACAGCATGCACCATCAGACTGGCTTCATGTACCGGCGGAGGAGTCCTTCAGACGGGTGCTGCCTGTTTCTGGGTCAGACCCACCTGCTCCGAGCCAGCCACAGATTCCAGCCTGCAGATGCAGTGTCTTGAACAAAGTGGTTCTGAAGGAGTTACAGAGGAAGAAGTAGATGAGAGGGTCCAAGAGAGAGTTTAACGATGAGAGGAAGAGCGTGCTTTCCTTCAGCTGAAAGAAGAAGAGTTTGAGTCTGCAGTCAAAGAGGACGCCCCGGGTCTGGCTCATGGTGTAAGGCACGCGGGCAAAGTGAAATGGTACAAAGCACACAAAGAACACCGCCAGAACCAGAAACACATTAGCACTCATTTTCCTTTTGGTCTGGCCAGGCTTCTGAGCGGATCCACCGCTTAGTGATGGATGTTTTCTCCTTCCGGCGGTGTGAGCCTTGGTGCGGGAATAGGATCTGTACAGCTCTCTGGTGATTAGCGTGTAGCAGACTATCACCGTCACCAGATTGCCCCAGAATATAACCTGACAGACATGATTTACCACCTCATGCCAGTAGAGCCCGGCTTCTGCCTTCAGGTCACTGCACTTGAAGTGTGCAGAAGACGGCGTTTTGTGCGTCAGGATCACGTTGGGCAGGCAGAGAAGAAGGAGGAAGGTCCATATGGCTCCGGAAAGGAGTTTACGTCGAGCCAGCCGGGCTGCAGTGGTCCCTCTGAAGGGCGTCAGGGTCTTTCTGCAGCGATCGATGCTGATAAGGCCGAAGAAGAGGATGCTGATATACATTGTGAGGTAGAAGAGCACAGAGGAAACCCGGCACACAAATACACGCAGCCCGGTTGACGCCATGTTGGAATCCGATAACACCTGGAGAAACAGAGAGTTTTATTAAACCTATACTGTATATTTGTCTTGTAAGTTAAAGCTATAGGAAAACCCCACCTTGAAAGGGAAGGTGAAAGTCATGATGATGTCTGCAACCACGATGTTCTTCAGGTATATGATGAAGTGAGACTTGGAGGGAATGCGGAAAAACAGCCACACAGCCAAGCCATTGAGCGACAGCCCCAGCACGAAGAGAACGGAGTAGAGCACAGGGAAAATCACCGTCTTCAGAACACCGTCACGGGAACAAGTGCTGTTGCTGTGGCTGCGGTTGCCAGGGAACATGGCAAAAGTGTCATTTCTCTCCATGAGGGTCATCTAGAAAACAATAGAACGATGCTGGTGAAATATCGTCATAATAAACAATAGCAAAAATAAACAACAACAACAATAATACACGCAGTTAAATATTCTACGGCTGACCTGGGTGGAGTCCTGTCAGGGTCGGGGTGCAGGTCTGGCCTGTCTTGTCTCACGCTGTAGGTCTGTGATCTGACAAGGCTCCTCGGTCAGACGCAGACGCGCTTCAGTGTTTCAGACTAACGGGAGACACCAGCGTGAACTGGTAGCAAATATATGTTGCAATAGCGCTTTCTCTTTTACTTACTTTACCAGTCCGTTTCCTGTCATGAGGAAGGATGTCTGCAGACACTTCGGGATCTATTTAGTCAGAGGTTCACTTCCGTCGGAACTAGAGATGGATTTTCACATTTAAAACTTGTCTGGTATAAAATGCGAAAATAAGATAAGACAAGATAGGATATAAGAGATTCACTTTATTAGTCCCGCAAAGGGAAATTCCAAGTTATGGCAGCAACAATGGAGCAGGTAAAGTTTTTAAAGAATCACACAAATGTCTATATGCAGGTCAGATATGTAAATAAAAGTGGAAATAATAAGCTATTTAACTATGGTATTCTTTATTTGCATATTTGTCCCTTATGTAAGTGATTTTCACCTTCTGAACTCTCTCTCAGAACATGAAGAAACTTCCCCAAACAGTCGGCTCATGTCCAGCAGACTCAGCGCTGTCCAAGCAAGAATGAAGAATGTTGCCAAGATGCAGCATACCCAATGAAATGCATTTTATTTTCAGCATTGTAACTTACAGCAATCAAGTAGAACAGAAATTTTGTGAAGATACACAGAGCCATTCTGAGGTTGAGAGCCAAAGGTAGCTGAACACCTGGCTTTGTATGTGATGATAACGGTCACTCTGGATTGGAATATTGCAGAACTGGGCAAAACATCTGGGATGTTGCCGCAGAATGCTTCGATCCAGACCTCTAAATATTGCACATATTCTGAGTATTATCTTATCTACGTGTACAGCTACAGCAGTGAGGGCTACACAATCAGGATGTGTCAGTATGAAGTGGAGGGATGCTTGTCCTCATGAATCAAAGTAATCACTTTGATTGCCCCTTGTATCATAAGACCTTGAACTGATTTATCAATTTCAGTTAGTTTAAAAAGTAAGTTCAGTCTATTACTTGTCTGCGATTTCCTGTGTCCGGAGCCAAATTGTCACTGTCAGCAGCATTTATTTGCAGCACTAGGCCTAAGGAGCTCTTTAGTTATTGCGGCACGTGTAGCTCGGTCTGAATGCTGTCATATAGGCTGTAACGCAGCCACCCATATTTACATGTAGTCACGTTTTCCACAGCTGTGTCCTCTGCCCATCTGGGTCTGATCAGGGCCACATCGAGCATCGAGCATTCTGGTTGACTCTTTGTTCTTTGCTTCTTGTCCCTGTTGGATGTCTTGGGTTTCACCGTCGGTCTGCTGGAATGATCAAGCAAGTTGTGTTTTATGCTTTATAGGTTCTTTGACATTCAAGCTCTGAAATGACAGCATTCTGCAGGACAAGTGGTTTGTGTGTAACCCGACCTCTAGTGCCGATGTTTTACATTTACATGAATCATTTACTCAAAGGCGTAATCAAATCAGGTGCAAATGAACAGTTGCAGACACGAGCTGCGCTGGGTTCACCCACAGGAAGGAGGGAACAAGGAAAAGAAAAGAGGGAGCTTGCTGGCTTTGCCTCTCGGAGCCTCCTCAACAATCTCCTCAGCATGCACAGATGCTTGTTCTGATCTGCTATGCTGTTGTGCTGCTTTCCTCACCTCACCTGCTGACCTGCTGACCTTTGAGTCACCACTCATTATTTTCAGTCAAAGTCACCTCGCAGTCTGGGATTGGTTAACACCGCTGGCACTTTCCTCCACCCTTTGTTGACAGTACAGCTGAGGAGTGCAGGATCAAACACTTAACTTCCTTGCTTTGCACACGGAGCCTCGACTGCTGCAGCCCTGCTACTGAGAAACTTCTCTGTGTGGATGTAATTTTAGGGGCTTCATGACGGCGTCGAGGGCGAGGCTGGGGAAAATGCATTTCACATAAATCATGGAGTTTGAGGGCAAACATCAAGCTATTACCGGAAGCAGAACTGTCCCAGCTGTGAGCCTGGTTGATGTAAAGGCATAATGAAGCCGACTTGCGACCCTTGACCTTTACAAACTGTTGCCTCTTGCGTCTTTTGGCTTCGAGACAGGTAGAAAAACGTAAAAGGGGATTTCCGCACCACATAGAGAGAAAAAAACCATCCAGGGAGGTCCTGTCTTGAGGTTTGTTTGCGACTGTCTTTGTTTTGGCTTTTCTTTTGGTAGAGGCTTAAATAAAACACGGTTGAAATGTGTGTGCATTGCTTTGACAGTATCAGGTTTATTCTGTTCAGCCGTTCTGGTTATCCAGACAGATGGCTCTACAGCCCCTCACCTGCAGCAGAAGGAGCTGGATCTAACCCTGGGAGCTACAGGATTACTCGCTTCTATTAAGGATGAAGCCACATTATATAATAAGGCCTAAAGCGCAGTTCTGTTTAGGTCTAGAAACGGTGTGTTTGTCCTTCTGAAGCTGCTAGTTTTATTTCTGTGGGATCTTTGTGAGAGCTCTACTTTGGCAACTTGCTGACTGAGGTACATTCCATCATCTCTCCTGAGCCCCATATGGGTGTGTTGACTGTCTGCAACTGCGCAATCTAACACACACACACACACACACACACACACTCATCTGAGCTTTAGTTTCTACTGGTGCATGAAGTGCTTGTTCTTGAGGCCCAGGGTGTTTCTCATATTGGTGTTTTCTTAGCAACTCACTTTGTTTGGGTGCTACTAAATATCAAAGCTCATCCTGGGTCTGGAATATGCGTCAGTCAAGGACCTACTAAAGAGTGATAAAGCTGGTGCTCCATTTATCTCAATGTTCTTCGATTTATCCTTGAACTTTGTGTTCAGGTCATTTTCATTTGATTCATACAAGGAATGGAAACTTTGCTGATGCAGGCTGCCAAGCTCCGGACTTCACTTTATTTGACAGCATTTTATTTGCAGTTTCTCTTCATGCAATGCCAGTACAAACGTTTGGGATGATGAGATCGCAAGGGATGGCTGAGTTGAATAAAGCCAGGTGAGACATTATTGTATTGATTGAATTAGGGGATCCTGAAGTTGGGATCAGGGTGTCACGAGACTCCAAAAGTGGGGTGTGGAGATTATTTTTAGAAATAATGAACAAGTATTACAAATAGTCTGTTTTTTAAACATAATTGTAAGGACAAATATCAATTAAACTTAAAGGTCTGTCATCAGCCATCCAGATAAGCCAGCCAGATGTGCACTCTAATAGTGGATAGTGATACTGATACTTCACATTCAAGAAGATCACGCAAAGTTCACTGCAAGCTTTGAGGCGCATATATCAACAACAAGCAGCAGCAATAAACCGACAAACCCAGCAGGAAAATCACTTATGTCAAAAGAATTGACTTGGCAAAAACATAATTCCCCCCTCAAAGTGAATGTTTATAGATCCTTCTACATGGATTTTTACTTAAGTCCAACTCAAGATCTGAACTGATCCAGAAGAGGCCCCTGATCTTTTAAAAGATGCCTCCCCTCAAGTGCATGTCAAGATTTAATAGCTGTTTAATTTAGCTCACACATCCATCCAACTATAGGCTGCAGTTATTTGTTAAGATTATTTTATAAAATGTGTCACCAAATGTCAGAGTCTTTCAGGCCTCTGGTTCGGTTTTACGGCTCAGATCTGTGCAGACTAGTTGCAGTTCATCTTTGCTGCTCTCATCAGTGACATATTAGACATGAGCTGGCAGCTGTTTTCAGTTAAACGCCCCCCAAATAAAATAAATGAGTGCTGCCTGCTCAGTTCCAAATGGCAGACAGACAAGGTTAAAAAGTTGTTGGTGAAGATTTTGGATCATTTCGCAGCTACAGAGCTGCACATTTCCCTAAAGAGATGGAAGGAACCAAAACGTGGCAGAAAAAGCCAGTCTTGACTATATTTGTTATGTGGTCAGAAATTTGACAAATTAAATATGTATCTTGGCAGATGTTGGCAAATGGATGTGGAAAATTAGTGAAGATGAAGATCAGTAAGTTTCAGTTTTGATTGAACAATCAACACAGCTTTATTTAGACTGACGCTGACATCGGACATGGAAAACGAGAACGCTATACAAGAATTAAGTCATCAACAGAGTCAAACCAAAATGGGGGCAAACTGGCATCTCAGCAGTGGCATTCCCGTTTTAAACTCTCAGTAATGTGTTGAAGTTTGTCTGGTAATCCCTCACCCCACTGCCCGAGAAAGGGATGCAGAGCTGGGACTGGAGACTTGGAATATAGAGGAACGGCTCCCTTTGAGTGAATGGACCTGGAATTCCAGACGTACTTGACAGGATGTCTCTGTGTGCACAAAGAGGGCAGCAGCAAAGTGTCGTCCTCAGGTGTTGACGACAGAGGTGGAGAATGCATGGATGAAATGTCTGTCATGCACAATCTAGGACAGTGAGTACTGCAAATAGAGGCAGCTGGACTGAAGTGAAAAAGTATTTGGTCTGATGCACAAACCAAAATTTGAAAAAAATGCCTGAGAAATGTCAAGGCCAGTTGAAATACAGCCACTGCATCAATTACTTGGAGCAAAGTCATCCTAACAGTGTCCTCGTCTGCTCTGGACATAAAGCAGTAAGTTATCAAGAGATAAGATAGGGAGCAATGTATTTGACTCAAATAGCCAAGGTGATTTTAACAGCAACCAATCAGCCCAGAGCTGTAAGGAGGGCCTGTTTTTCCAATCGGTGATGTCATTGTGGTATCTGGAGGCTCCTGCAGAGACGTGTGTGTAATACGTCATAAATTGTATGATTTATTGAGAATCACAGAATATAAATGCGGTATATATATATATATATGCGGTGTTATCACCATCTGTTGGTTGACTGTTCGGATAACACAGAGGATATACTGTAGTGGATGTGTTGATGTCGTGTGTCTGCATGTCTGTCTGAGTTTTGACTTCCCTGTCGCCTTCTATGTATAAGTATGAAAGTGTTACTTTCAATCAGGTTGTACACCTTAATAAAATAAATCAATCAATCAATAAAACTGGCCAAAGTCAATATTGAGGTTGGCAGGCACAACGTTACATCACAGCTACATTGATGATGAAGATTATGTTTGTACTCTCTTATTATTAATTAACTCCAGACACCAACACCACTGAGAATTGAAAACGTGGAAAATTGTTTTCTCATTCAAGAGCTCTTTGGTTCCTTCCCATCATCGTTCAGCCTCTGGATGAAGAACAGATTGGGCTCATGAGTGCAAGCCACATGTTCATTCTTCTTCTTTAAAAAAAATAACTTTAATGAGATCTTCATTGTAATTAAACTAAACAAACATGTGTGGTGATGTCACCATGATGGTGTTATACTTGAAAATGCTTCATGCCAAATTGTTATATCACCTAATTCTTTGACTCTGAAAACCTGCTCTCAGCATTTGAAATAAAATATTCATCATCAGAGGTTTTTGAGTCATCACCAAAAATAGAAAAGATCTGTATCTCTTTTTAGTCAATATTTTACTCCATGTGTCTCACAGACATTATTTGAACATCTCCACTCTTCTCTGTGATCCCACTGTAACACGACACATGTTGAGGCCACTCCAATATAATATTTAATATCACTGATGTGGCTTAGGATTTGAATCTGGATCCAATTTGTGCATTTATGTGGAAAATAATGACATACTTGAGTAATTTTATTTTATTTGGCATGTATCATTATTATTGTAAAAAGTCCCTGTCTCCCTAAAGAAAAGTAAAAAGTTATTTAGAAATTGTGTCATAACATTCTGAACATTATTTAAAATGTAATCAATTATTTGACACCAAGATGCATCCTTATACAAACTTGACCAGTTTCCAACAGATCATGCATATTGACCAAAAAAAAAAAAAGCAAAGCATTATGGGAGGTTATATCATCATTCCCCTACTCTCTGGACTGAGAAATAGGACTCCATTAAGTATTGCATTCAATGCTCTAAAGGAAAAGTATGTTATTTTTGGCATCTCTCGTGTTTAAAGGCTGCAGCACCAAATTACTGAAAGCTTTCAGAATTGCTGCACATTCTGTTGATTAATGAACCTTTGTATCTGCCTTGCAGCACTTAAGGCCTCGCTCTGAAGGAAACTGATGTATTTAGTGCTTCCGCAACTCATTTCTTGTCTAAAAATCAAACCAGGTAGCAAAATAACAACTGACGGTTGAATATTTTCCCTTTCCTTGCTGTCGGCCAACATGAAATTGAAGCGATCAAACACAGTCCTGAAAGGCACTGGGAAACCTGGAATCAGCATCGCAGCGTGACGGATGCTACCTGGCAGAGAAGTGTAAAGATGAATCTGTCTTGCTTGTGGCTGGAAGGTGGATATGTGGATTCTATCACGCTGGTGGGGAATTCCAGCATCACCCCAAGCACTGAGAGAGAGAGAGAGAGAAATGCAGGTCTACTGTATGACCAAAAAAGTGTGTGTGCCCAATTCAATATTTAGTAAAGATTATACCCCACCTTCAAGCCTGCATTGCAGAAAACTGGCTGCCAAGTTTGCGGCTTCAAAGAAACATGGTAGACGCTCTCACCTAACAGACGGGCATTGTCTGGCTGCTTCCAGCAGTCCTCTCATGAGTTTCAATGTTCAGACAGTTAGCGTTCAATTTAAAGTATGGAATGCACAGCAAGACCAAAAATATGGCTCACCCTTCTCTTGTTTCCCTCATCCATGCCCCCACTCTAGACTCTCTTCCTCCTCTCCTTTTTCTCACCAAGCTCTACATTTCCTCCAATACTCAGTTCAGGTATTGCCCTGTTCTAAAATTTATTATAGGTTTAATGAAACATTATGTCCAGCGGAAGCGCAGAAATCACATTTTGAGTCCATACTCCGGTCTGTGATAAGGCTCAGGTCACAAGAACATGTAGGTTAATGTTATGAGAATATTATGTTACTTTCAGATAACAGGAATACTTTGGCTAAGATAAGAGAAATACTTTCTTTCAATCAACTGTTCAAGAAAATAAACATTAAATTCTGTATCAATTTTGGCGGCTCACTGGAAACTAGCAGCATTTCCTCATTTTCCTTTTATGTTCCTTTGTTACTTCAGTCATTTCTGGGACATGGGGAAGGATTTACTCTGTTAAACTACAGTTTTTGCTGATTGTGCAACTGTTCATGTCGATCGGTTCGAAGTCTTCAATGGTTGTAAAACATACTTGACCTAGTAAAAGAAAAATATACACATGCAAAAAAAAAAAAGCACACTACTCCTTTCAGTAGCTTCATACAAAATTAAAGTTTAATCTCTTAGACTTCAACTGTTTTCCTTAAAACTCCCAAGAGGAATGAGTAAAGGGAAAAACACCATTTTTAAAATCCACATAAATAAAAGTCAGCGGAGGGTAAATGCCACTATTCTCCAAACATCAACCACAAAAACAGAAGTGAACAATTAAACTCTTAAACACCCACAGAGGGCATGTGGTGTGAATGAGGAGCTACCTTTCAAATTAAGAGTCATACATTAAAATGGGGTGTTGTTTGAAGACATCATTCCACCAGTTTACAATTTGTCTGAATGTTAGCAAGCTCATATAAACACTTTTCTTTACTGCAGCAAAGAATCAGTTTTCTAATGTTTTCAAATTTGGGCAATAGGAAAATAATAGAAAGGGTTTACTGACAAGTTCAGGTCACATGGACTCATCTTCAAAGTCCATTGTTTTTATGTGGGCTGCAGAGATTAACAATGTCTTCTGACACCAAGAAGGTTCCAACACAGATCTTGCTTCATCCCACAGTTCAAAGACGTGCATTTTGCAGCGTGGGGCCTTTCTGTTTGCCGTCTGCATGCTTCCTCCCCCAATTCAAAAATGGCCTGTGTAAATGTGACACTGAATATTTTTCTTTGTTGTGTTAGCCTTGTGCTGAACTGGTGACCGATTATGGTAAAGATATCAACTTGGATAGGCTTCAGCCCCCACCCGCATGACAGAGCCATTCTAAAAAAAATAGCTGAATATTTTTTAAATATTGTTTTCTATTGTTTTTCTAATTACTGTAAAAAAACAACATCATACAAGTCAAAACATCATAAACAAGTCTTTGGAAAAATTAACATTTTTATCATTTATAAGCACGCATCATTACAGGAAATTTATACGAGGTGCATTTTAATTGAGAAATTGCTTCCAGTTGTGGCCCTGAGTGCAGAGAGAATTTGTCTTTTTGAACATACAAAACCAAACCAAAAAGTCACATGATATGTTAATCTGCTGGATGCGTGGGTGGAGAGCAAACAAAACTATAGAAGCCATCTAACTCTAGTCCCTGAAGTAAATTCACTCACCATTATTCTTAATGTTTGCAATACATCTGTAGCAGATATATAATTCTTTAACATGCATGGCTTTTGTCTCCGGTTTCTTTCTCAATGCAGACCATCAGCTCTGTAAAATCAGCACACGATCACAAACAAGAATCAAAGGCTCCCCTGTGGGTTTTACTCACAGATGAACTGGGTATTTTTTTCTTTCATACTGTACTTTGACGAAGTAGATACTACAAATACATATACTGTATTATAACATAACATAATGTATAACATTACTTTAAATTATTGTGTATAACACAGATAGTGTGTTATGTAATTTTTGACCAATGAACTGTGAATTGCCATAAATTAATGTGCTTCCACCTCTTAAAATGAAATTCTTACATCTGATTCTATTTTGGGAAGTTCCGTGTTCATCTGGTGAAAAACCTTTTCTTTCCTGCTTCTCTGAAAAGTCTACCTGCTGTATTTTCCATTAGCTGTTAAAGGGCAAAGCAACACATCAGAAACAACTTCTGGACAACATCCAAAGGGACTTAATACCCTATTGGAGGCTTGTTTTCTTTCTTTCCAGAACATTTTCTCCATTTCTCTATCGTATGTCTGCATGTGTGGTCAGGGAAATTTCAGTCTGACTCTTTATACTGGCCCCTGCCACTCCCATGGGAACCAACTCAAATGAGAACCACCTAATTTCCAGACCCAGTTACAATAAAATCTTTCTGACTCTAGACTTGGTTTTTCCAAGTAGAAAAAAATCAAATATTTAAAAATGTCTATAGTTCTATTTTCTTCTTGTGATGTTTAGTTTTTAATCCAGACACATTTCAATAATGTTCCATGGGCCCTGATCTTCAGAAATCCACGTGACTAAACATGCACAGCACATTAATGTTCTCATTCAAATATACCACGGCTCTCCCTCAAGTCTTGTCTTTTTCTCACAGTACACGAAGGTACGTGACCTTGGAGTCCGTACCCAGGCGGTTCTTGGCCACGCACTTATATGTGCCTGAGTCTGAGAATGTGGGCCTCTGAATGATAAGTGTGCCCTCAGGGTGGAGAAGTTCACTACCTACAGGCCTGCCCCGTTGTGCAGCTGACAAAACCGAGTGATCTGGTAGCTCCCAGGTGATTTTTGGCTTTGGAATCCCAATTGCAGCACAGCTGAGCTGGATAGGTGTTCCAGCAACTACCTTCATATTGGGCGGTGGCCCTGTTGTGATCCGTGGAGCGTAGGAAATTATAGCAACAGGGACAGTGAGAACAGCCTCCCCAGCATCATTACGAGCCTTGCAAATGTAGTTCCCTCGGTCATGGTGAGTCGTAGCCTGAATAATCAGAGTACCGTTCTCTAGTAACTTGTAACGCCCAAAGACTTGAGGCCGAGTAAGGGTATGACCTCCAGGAAGGGTCCAGTAGATCCTGGGACTGGGACTTCCATCAGATAAACAGTGAAGGAAGAGAGGGTTTCCAGACACACTACGTATGATGCCCTTAGGCCTTGTCAGGATGAAAGGCTTGTGCCCAACTTCCAAAATTATTAGCTTCTCTATGTAGCCCATGAAATTTCTGGCACCACAGCGATACTTCCCAGAATCCTCTTTGCGAGAGCTGTAGATGCCTAGGCTCCCATCAGCACCCCTGTAGTGGTGAGAGCCATAGTCGTCTTCATCGCTAAATCGTGTTCCATTTGGCAAAGTCCAAATAATCTCTGGTTTCGGGTTCCCATCAGCTGTGCAGTTCAGAACTGCTGTTCTCCCAATCGCAGACACGATGCGCTCGTTGAAGGGGTTCTTGAAGATCGGCCTACGGGGCACACTGGTGATCTCCAGCTGGACCGCCATGACTGCCTCCCCTCCATCATTTCTCGCCATGCAAATGAATTCTGCTGAATCACTAGGCCGTACGTTACGGATCTCTAATGTCCCATTATGGTGGACATTAATCCTGCCGCCAAAATATGGTGCTGGCAGAAAGATGTTGTGAGGCATAAGCCAAGTAATAGTAGGAGTGGGATTACCCTCAGCCTTACAGTCTATTAACTTCCTGGAGAATTTAGCAGCCACATCTTTGATGACGGTCCTGTTCTGGCGATAGCCATTGATCACT
The DNA here is from genome assembly GCF_040956055.1 of Brachionichthys hirsutus. NCBI lineage: Eukaryota > Metazoa > Chordata > Actinopteri > Lophiiformes > Brachionichthyidae > Brachionichthys > Brachionichthys hirsutus. The sequence continues at coordinate 142,573 of NW_027180338.1, forward strand.
GGTGGATTCCCATCTATATCCAGCTTGTAGACTTGTCTTTTTTCTCCAGCAGGGTTACGAGCCATGCATACATAATCCCCAGCGTCAGCAGCCTTCGCACCCCTGATATCGAGGGAGCCGTTGACATGGATTAGGTAGCGTTCGTTAGATGCTGCAATTACATCATTGGTGGGCAGTAGCCAAAGGATCTTTGGTTTGGGTTCCCCAAGCGCATCACAGTCGAAGAGTATATTCCCTCCAGGCTTCACCATGGCATAGTTCTGCTTGGCTGGACGTATCTTGGGCGCAGCCGCTAACACGCTAATATGAACGATCATCTCATCCTTGCCCACTTGGTTCTCAGCGTAACAGGTGTAGTCCCCTTCCTCCGACATCCCAACCTGAAAGGCAATACTCAGTGATGTAAATCTTTGTAAAGATTCAAAATTTTGTGACGATAAGGTAGGTGATAACATACCTGGTTAAGATAGAGCGTTCCATTGTCAAAAAGTGTGTATCGCCGTGCTCGACCACCGCCTCTGCTTGTATCAGACTGAATAGCGCTGCTGACCACCGTACCATCTGGTAGACCCCAGGAGATGTCAGGCTTTGGTGCTCCTGAGGCTTTACAGTCAACATTCACATCATTCCCGAATGGCACCTGCTTTTTTTCATGGACCTTTGGCTCTATCTTGGCTGGCTTCATTGACACGGTGACCCTCATGAGCTGGAAATCATCACCAGCTCTGCTTTGTGCCACACAAAGGTAGTCTCCAGCATCTTTATCACTCACAGCGCTGACAATAAGCGTTCCATTATCCAGGATCTGAGTTCGACTGCCCATCCTGCAGAGATTCATGACAGATTGCACTGAGTATTTGGGAGAATGGAATAAAATGCATCAAATGCATGTGAGCCTCATTTACTACAGTGCACGGCTTCTAATACTGTCATTATCTCATGCTGTTCAATGTGACAATTAGATGAGCAAAATATTAAAATCCATAAACTCTACTTTTTATATATATTATATCAACATACCCACATAGTTCATATATTATCAGTGTGTTCGCATGTTGCTATTCAGTGTTCAGATGTTCAGAATAACAGTAATTTAAAAAATAATATTCCTAAAAGTAAAGGGATATGAAAACAACTGTCATGCTCATGTTTTTTCTTGTATTTTTTGCTTCCATGCGCTGCCTTTATCTGTTGCATTTCTTCCTGTGTTCTGTGTCTGACCTCTTTTCCCCTCGTTGTCACACCTGCTCTGTTTGTCACACCTGCTCCTCATTCCCTTCGTCACCCTGCCTCCTTATCCCTCTGTCTTCAGTCCTCACGCCAGCGCCATAGTCTCGTTTCTAAACCTTTGCCTGATTTTTTTTACCTTGCCTTTTGACTAACAATTTGGATATCTTTGCCAGTGTGGACTGTTTTCTGTGTACTGAAGCTTCTTTTGGGGGGATTAAACCCTTCTATTGCTCTACCGTCAGTCTGTGCCACTGCATTTTGAATCTATACCATCCTGTTCAGCGTTCTTGAAAGAAACATCAAATAAAAACACAAAATTAACTGAAAATAAACATTAATGTTAATTAACAGTTGGAACTAACTTCTTAAACCAAACGCATACACAAATATATCGACAAGGAAGACTGGAATGTCATTATATTGGTGTTATATAGTAGATGTACAGAGGGAGGTCATATAAATTGTTTTTAGACAAAGCATTGTGCTGTTACTGAGGCAATAACACTCAGGCTTTCCTATGCGTGTGTTGGGGATTTAAATTTAAAATTCTTTGCTACTTACATTTTTGTTTTTTTTCGGCTCATATTTTAAGAAAATGGAGAACGTCTGAAGCTGCTTTGTTGGCAAGTTGTTGTTGTTAGTTGTTGGCCAGCTTCTCACTGTAGGACATCTGGGTTCAATAAAGCAACCCAACTCAGCCCAATGACATAATGACCTACATAATTTCTTTATTAACGTAGGCTCTCTGGTGAATGTGCAAAACCTTTGGTCATTGCCATGCTGTATTTGAAAGGGGGACAATCAGCATTTTGGAAATACTAAAATAATGAAACCTCGTAGAAGGATATATGAATATGAGTGCATTTTCTGACTTTGATATGAGTATAAAAACAAATGCATGCACACTTTCACGTGAACACACGCACACACAAATGCATAACTTGACATTGATATAAAGCTGAAGAGTTGCATTGCAAGAAACGAAGACAGCTAAGATAAGACAATTATCTTAGTTACACAGGGAAGAAATCTGGCAATGCAACTAAACCACAATCTCATAACATTACCATAATGGATACTATAATATCTTTTTCACGTGCTAATTATAACATGCGATGAAGTTCTGTATTTGCATTACACAAGTACATCACCATTATATAAGTGATATAAAACTGTTATAATTCTTATAAATGACTGATTATAAAATATATATTTTCCTCCGAAAATATACTGTTGTTATCAGCAGTTATGCAAATTAAGCTGCTATCCTCCTTTTACTATTTTTCTTGATCGTGTACTTTTTCTATACTTTTACTATGTACCGGTACGTGAAAAGGCTGATTCTTATGGAAATATCCACATTTTCATTTGAATCAAATTTAGCTCACTTAGGTATATTTATCTTGTTATCCAATTTGAAAAAGTGTGGAAGGAACATCACATTAAGCACTTTGCTAGCTTATTCTTTACTATGAATGATCATTGTAGAAAGCCCCCCCAAAAATAATTAATACTTTCACCAAGTCAATTATGATCAAGCAAGAAATGTTGCAAATGATTACTTTATACATTGCCGTTGCTGATCAAGGTGTTTTTACCTGTGCCACTTGTCCACCACTGCTCTAGAGGGCAGTCTCCAAACGATCTTGGGTTTAGGGTCACCTGTCGCCGAACAGTTTAGCCTCAGCTGATCCCCGAAGAACAACTCCGTTAAACGCTGAGATGCCTCCAATATTTGCGGCGCAGTCTCTTCGCTCTCCACCGTCAGAGTTACTACCCTTCTCTCTGAGCCAGTAGAGCTGGTGGCAATGCATTCATATTTCCCGCTGTCAGCTTGAGTCACATCCTTAATATGGAGGGTTCCATTCACATGCATTGATATCCTCGTGGTCTTTGCAGGTCTGTTGTATAGCACCAATGACCCGTCATCAAGGACCCAGTGAATAGTAGGCTGAGGGCTGCCTTGACCAGTGCAAGGTAGCCACAAGTCTTGTCTTATATCAGCTTTCAACTGCTGGCGCTTTTCTTCCACAATTCCTGGTGGAGCAGCAACCACCTGCAGTCGGACTGTAGAGGTATCAGCTCCGGCTGGATTACTGGCAATACATTTGTAATGACCTCTGTCATAAACAGACACCTGTTCAATGACCAGAGTCCCATCACCAGATATCGATACCCTACCCATGTATTTGTTTAGACCCCTGACCTGGGTTCGGTTGGCTAGGATCCAGGATATCATTGGTGGAGGACGACCCTCTGCTTTACATTTTAATTCAACAGTGTTTCCAGCATGATACTTTAGCTCACGGATTTTTGGCTCAAGGATACGTGAGGGATAGGCCACTACAGAGAGGGTGACCAGAAGTTTATCTGATCCATGATGATTTTCTGCTAGACAGAGGTACTGTCCACGGTCCTTAATGTTGGCATTTTGGATAGAAAGTGTGCCATTGCTGAACACCTCAAACTTGCCCATCTTCCCCTTAATGGTAACGGTGTTTCCTGAAAGGAAGATAAATTATTCTCAGAAATATAGATCATTAAAACAATTCACGTGCAAACACAGATGGAAACACAGATGCAAAATGACTGCATTTAAAATATATAAAGTACTTCTTTAATCTTTTTGACTGTAAAATTGTGATTTATATTTATAACAAGTGCATTGCGGTTTTTTTTGCTAATGGATACATTTTGATGTTACGAAAATACTATCATTAAATTCCCCATATAACAGTGTTCTTTCTCACCATTGAATACAAAAACATTACAATTTCCTTGCCAACTTCCAAATACTAGATATACAGCTGTGCATGAAAATAAAGACTGACTTTTATTTGTCATTTTTAAAATTCTTTAACCGAGCTGGACCTACTACAGATGTTTTTTATTTCTTAATTAACCAGTCAAACTGTTTTTGTACCTGTGCTTGACGAGAAACGCTTCCAGGTTATCATTGGCTGAGGGTTTCCAATAGCCTCACATGGCATGTAAGCGTCTGAGTTGGATAACACAGTGAAGCTAGCAGCGTTGCCTCCTACAATCTTAGGTTTGTTTGTTATGGACCTTGCAGTGGATATGAAACCGACGATAATGGCACTTGTAGCTTCAATGTCCTCAAAATCATCGTAAAAACTAGAAATGGCATTATTGTTTGCAATGATGTTGTCCTGCTCAGCTCTATGGTTGGTCATTGTGTCAAAGGTAAGGCCGTTATCGATCCTGCTTGGCACAGTAGGTCTGATCCACGTCGCTGGTGGCTTGTTAGTGTTGTGACTACTCTGTGTTGGCGGTTGGATGTTGCCATGCAGTCTGGAACGAGTTGTCGTGGAAGGCCTTCTTGTAGTTGTTAGCGTAAAGGTGGTGGTGGGGGTCAGGGGCGTTCTGGCTGACAAATTGCTCCAATCATATTCATCATAGAAATCAATATCTTCCTTTATCTGGTCAGTGGAAACAGCTATTGTGTTTCTAGATGGTTTGTACAATGGCTTGTAGAAGGAAGTGGACCATTGTGGCAGTGTGGTCATTTCCATTGTCTTTTCCACAGTATTTACATCTGTAGTGGAAGGCTCAGTTGTGGTACTGGAGTATATTTTCGTGACTTTGGGCCTATTATAGGGTCTCCGACCCCGAAAGGGCTTCCATCTACGGCCTTGCCTTCCTCTCCCACTGGGTCTCTCTCTGATGACAAACAAACTATCAGGTAGTCCACCAGATCCAGATGTTATGTCTTCATCAGGATTTTCCTTTGAAGGTGGGGTAGAAAGATATATTGGGGGTGTCTGAGAAGTAGCAGAAAACCTGGAACGAGATGGCCGACTTGTTGTAGTTAGATGATGAAAACGAGGTTCTACTGTTGGGAACTCAAAACCTGCAGATGCCATATCTCCATAGTCGTCATCTAGGGAGCCCTCGTTGTTCCCAGTGTGTCTGGATGGAGACAGTACCCCAAGTTCATGCAGTGACTTTACAGTGGTGCTAACAGGAAGGGAAGGGGTGGGGTTTAAGGTTGCTGTTGTAGTTTCAGTTGTAGTTTTTTTGGTGATGAAAGGTCTCTTCAGCCTGCTTAGTATCTTTTCCCTCTCTATATTTCCATACAGCCTGTTCCACGGAATTCTTCCACGCACCACTTTAGAGGCCGTTGTCGTAGTGGTAGCCATGGTGGACGTCAATTGTTTTTTCCCGTGTGTGGCCAAATACGGATCAATCATTGAGTCAAAGTCGGGGGCATCAACTGAAGATACATAGCCGCCGGAAACCTCTGGCTTCAACTCGGTGTCGTCATTTGTTTTTACTCCAGCTGTCTTTCGTGTAGAGGCAGGTCTTTCTGTTCTGTGTAAGGATCGACTGGGGGACGGTGTTGGTTTGAGCACCTGCAGATCAGTAGTTGTGGTCTTCTTTTTATCTTCATCACGGTTACAGTCTGGTGGAAATAAAATTTTGAAACATTTGGCATTTTTAATACAGATTGTTAATATATCAGAAAATGAAGTGCACTAAACAATGATAAAAATATTCACAATGACTTCCCAAAAAGGTTTTCTTACCAGTGGTCAATTCAATTTGAAACGGCACTGTAGCAGCTCCTTCCTTCTTCACTGAGGGCTGTTTAAGTTTATTCATGAAGGACTGTATGTTTGTGATCCTGCTGGGTTTAATGATCCTCCTACGGCCCTGGAAGGCCCTCCTGCGCCCTCCTCCTCTGCTGTTCTTGTGCGGGATGATATGAATCTGTTGCCGGGATATGATGGTGGATCCAGCAGAAAGGTGTGGGGATTTGATTGTTTGGGTTGTACGGAGGGTTATTTCGTTTTGTTGTCTCTCTGTGGTGGCAACGGCTGTGAATGTCGTTTGGCTTTTCCGATCTATGTGCTCGACTATCTCCATTGGATCTGGCTTGTCCTTCACTGGGGTGATATTAGGGCTAGTGGTAACTGAGGGCGGTGCCCAATTATACATCTCTGGCTCTGCAGGATTTTCCCCAGAGAACTGGAGCTGAGTCTCTTGTGACGAGTCTGTCACAGTCAGTTGGAGAGTGACTGGGTAGCCATTTGGGTCAGAGATCTCGTCAATACTAGAAAGCCCGATGTTGTCTGGAATGATATGATATGGTGTGAATGCATCGACTTCACTTTCACTCCTTTGTCTTGGATTGTTTGTGAAAGTGGACTTGATTGGTGAATCTGACTGAATATATAACTGGGTTGCCAGTGTGTGGGTTTCCATTTCAAAGATTTGACGTGCCTCTGTAGCTGTATTAATGTGCAGCTCATCTCCAGTGTATGCTGTACCCTTCTGTGGATCCTCGGTTGGTTTGGGTATACTTGGAACAATGATGTGATGGTCTTCATTATGGCCGTCGCCAAAACCAATTTTCCCATCAACAGAAGCACCAGTGTCAGACTTCACTCTTGATGCATCTTGAGCTTTTTTCATTAATTCAGCAAATTTCTCTGGGTCCACTCTCCTGGAAGCTTTGTCGTGCACTCTATTACTCCACAGTCGCCTGTTGCTGACTGAGCCACTCCTATTCTTCCCTAAACCTCTGTCTTGTGACCCGAAACGGGCATAGGGTCGATCTGAGGTGACAGTCCTGGATTCCTGGCTGTTTATTTCTGAGGGACTGGAAGATGGGCTCTCGCTGAGGGTAACTATGATTTCAGAAGAAGTAGGGCCACTTGTTTCCGCCATTTCTATCCCCGACCCTTCACTGTCCAGAACTGTTGTCTCAGATTTTTCTTCAGTCACGGTCACCTGCGACACTAGCAGGTCAGCTCCTAGGTGGTTAGCAACCAAACATCTATAAAATCCTCTGTCCCTTTCTGTCAGACCCTGAATTAACAAAGATCCATTTTCATAAACGTTCCTATTCCTGTTAGACTTGTCCAGTACCGTGTGATCAGGGAGTATCCACTGGATCGAGGCTTTAGGATTCCCTGAGGAGCTACAGTCAAAAAGCAAACTTTCACCGAGTGGCCGAACCAGTTGTGCACCATTGACCTGAAATTCTTCTACATCTGGAGACAGAACTGTCACTCGAAAGACGAGTATGTCTGCATCCAGGTAGTTTGTGGCAATACACCGGTATATGCCTGTGTCTGAGGGATCCGCACTGCGCAAAGTGAGCCTCCCTTCAGCAGTGATGACGATCCTCCTGTCTTCACTGGAGTATGGAGCTCTGACCTTATTTCCATCTGACAAAATCCACTCCAGCAAAGGCGTTGGCTCACCCTGGATATGACAATTTAGTTCTGCCATGCCGCCTATGTTAAAAGTAAAACACATAATTTGTTTTAGTAATTTAGTAGGTTATTACAAACACATATAAGTTAAAAGTTTAGGCATTTAGATGGAAAAGAAGGTCATGTCAAACAGGTAATTTCTTATGTATAATTTCCTACCTCTAAGGACAGTGTGCTCAGTCTTAGTTTGATTATCTCGCCTGATCATGGTCCAGGAGTAGCGGTTCTTCTTCGGTGACGTGTTTTCCACGCGTAGGTTGACAACAGACTGGTACTTAATGTGTAGAGTAGAGAGAGTGGTTGTAGTGCGGTCAAGCTGGAAGCTTACTTTTCCTTGCATAAGCCACGCAGGGGAAGCTTTAATCTCGGCCTCAACACCTGTGTAAATGTCTTCCTCTTCTTCATCTGTTTCCATCTCACTATACCTATACATCATTTCTGGGCTTCTGCTCAGCATTTCACCTCTCTCCAGTCTCATGGGAGAGTCACTGTATATTGCCAAGATCTGCCACAGCTGCTGTATGTGTTCGTAGTCAATATTACACACCAAATATGAAGTAATACTCGCAGTAATTAGGGTGACATTTCTTTCCCTCTCTTCCTCAAAGGTTTGTGTCAGGTTCTCAAAAGCAGATGGCCTCTGGACACTGCAGGATAGACTGGCATCGCTATGAAACTGATTAGTCAGGTTCAATTGCATGGAGCCTAGAGGGGCAATAAAGTCCTTAGGTGTAACTGGTGTAAATTCACCCTCATCCACGCTGATGTTTTTCTGCTTTAGATTGGATTGTATCCACGGTTTGGTACAAGTGAAGGCATCAGTGGGGAGAAGGGATAGAGATCTTTTGTGGTAAGGGGTGGGACTTTGACAAACAGGACACAGCTGGATTCTTGGATGCCTCCTGTCACGCTTGCATTTCAGCACACCTGCAAACATTTAAATCAGGCAATGTAGTATTTAGCTGTTTGTTTCGTGACAACAAATTCAAGATTTTAAATAGTGTAAGCCAAGCCAAAATGGATCAGCAATGCTTACGAGCATGTTACGTTTGCAATTTTACATGCCACATTGCATGCCACAAAGCTAGTGCATTCTCACCTGCGTTCATCTGTGTCCAGCCTGAGAACCATGTCATACGGCAGTCACATGACCACGGGTTGCCATGGAGGAATAGATTTTCTAACTGGCTGCAACCAGAGAAAATATCTGCAGGCAGAGTTGTCAGTATATTGTCTGATAGGTGGATGCTTGTTACTGAGGAGACCTTGAACACCTGGCTGTGTCTCAATGTGATGAATGTGTCTGGGTGGAGCTGCTGGAGGTGGTTGCCCTCCAGCTGGACCAACTGCAGGTTGCTAAGGCCATAGAAAGCCTCTGGGCTGATGAAATCTATGTGGTTGTGGTCTATGTGAAGTCTCAGCAGACTCTTCAGGCCTGTGAAAGTCTCTTTGTTGATTTTCCTTATTTTATTGAAGGATAACTTTAGGACCTGTGAAAACATGATGAGGATATTATTCTTCCAAAAAAATGATGTATTTATTTTGTTAGGTTAACACACAACTACAGAGATAACGTTAAATACTTTCAAAGCTGCAGTATAATTTCGAAATAATGTTACCAATCTCAAAAAATGCCAGCGATCAGTCATTGGCGAGCTTGTGGATTATAAATAGAAAATAGAAAAACCTAGCAGTGCTGACCTCTTTGCATTAAGACAGTAAAAGAGAGGAGTTGAAGCAAGTCTATTTTGTGTCTTTGCTACATGTGTCGTATCTTTTCTTCTTTGTGTGTATTGGGTTGTGTAAAACTGCTGTTTAGATGTTTTCCATTTGTTAGAATTCTAATTAGTTTAACATCAGTGTAAGCAGAAAGCAGCGACACAAAACCTTTTGCCCATAGCAAGCTGGGCTGGGCTCCAGCAACTCCCGTGACCCGGGAAAAGCAGAAGAAAATGAATGGATTGATGCAAGGTCTGTAATCTGATCACAAGAGACTGATAAATATATGGTTTTACCTGTAAAGACTTGAGGTCTTGGAAGACTCTGTCTTCAATCCTTTGGATAATGTTGCTATGCAGCATCAACAACTCTAAGTTCTCAAGTCCTGCAAGATCATTTTCTCTCAAGACAGATATGCTGTTGTACCTAAAATCAAAGAGATGATAAGCAGTTGTCAGAGCAACAATGTGCCACATGCTATTCTTCCTGACATTTATTCTGAGGATTGCATTAAACACTAATACATAATTATAAAGTAATCTGACAACTCTGTGTCTGAATATGTTAAACTTGTATGAATTTAAGAATTAAATTAGAAGATTTAAGAATAAAAAAAATGTACACAGATTTAGTGTCATCGACAAACACCTGTCGGTAAATAATATGATTTTTTAGGGTATTTCTGCTTTCCTTAATACTTATTACTCATTAAAATGTTCTTGGTTCGCTAAATGAGTTAAGGGGGCTCTTAGCTGTAACTAACATTAGCTACAAATGCGTAAAGAAAATACTGACCTGTTAGGTTGTTTGCCAAGCTGAAAGAAACCTTAAAATAACCCCCCCCCCCCCATTAACCAATTAAGTATAGTTAATTAAATACTAGTTATTCTTTTCTTTTTTTTTTTACCTTTATTTAACCAGGTAAGTCAATTGAGAATTAATTCTCTTTTTCAGTAACGACCTGGACCTAAGTTGCATGTTTTTGGTGGTGGTTAACTGATACCACTGGCTGCCTGAGTCTATCTTGAAAGGCTGTTTCCAGCTACGCTCATTTCTGCTACCAGCTGGAAGGAAAGCGAGGCTCACCCGAGGTTGATCTTTACTACAGTTGGCTGGACGTGGTCGGGCAGTGCGCTCAGGTATCTGAAGGTGCAATGCACCTCCGTGGGGTCGACGCAGACGCATGCTTTGGGGCAGTCGCCGCTCGTCGGCTGCGCTGCAGCCAAGAACAACGCAGCCATCAGCGTCCACCTCCGCAGGGATGAAGCGCTGCACACACGCGCACTCATTTTGCTTGATGGAGGGGGCTTCAGCTGGACGAACACAGGGGGCTAGACTTGAACACAGGGGGCTAGACTCGACCATGAATGAAATCCAGCTGAACATATTTAATCCTGTTATAGGAACAATAGAATCGACAAACTATAAACACTTGGCGTTTGGATCACTTCAGTCAACCTCTCACACATCACACTCTATTAGAATTAGTTTCCTGTCTATCAGTGTCACAGAATGCAGAGTTATTGGTTAGATTGAAGATGAGATAAGTGAAGCGAAGCATAGAAGGATGTTGCATGAAAAATATTCTCACGAGTAACAGATAATTATTTTACCGCACACAGCTGTGGAAAACTGAAGCGATGCACGCGTCGGGATGTAAGAATCCAGGTTGGAAAAAGTAAATGCTAAAGATCCAGGGTGTAGATATTGAGTCGTTCTCCAGTTTGATTCCTCACACAGGACCAATCTGTCTGTCTGAAGCGCAGAGGGACGGCAGTCATTTCTGCGAGCGTGCCTGCAGTTGAGCGCACAAGACGGTGCCCCCCCCCCCCCTTGTAATCTGCTGTACTGTAATTCTCGAGTTACTGCAAGTCTGAAATACGAAGGGAAGTGGTCTGATCGAAAAAGAAACCACCCCGACTATTAAACGCAAAGACAAATGATTTTCTGACGAGAAGACCAAGAGGAATTATTAATCACTAATGGGTCTTCAATAGTATTTATAGCTCTGGAATAATTGGACGATTAGATTTTTGCTTGGGCAGCTCTATAATAGTACAAATAAATTACATATTTAGAACGTTTCGACATAGTGTCCCAATGCTGTCTTCATAAACTATATGTGATGAAAAAAAACTTTCAAAGCGGTATGGAAGAAGTATAGGAATCAGAGTTGACCAGTAATTTAAATAGAATGCAGATTTATGGGGATCCCTTTCTTGCTTAAGGTGCAGGCATATTTGGCATGTTTCTCTCGTTGTGTCATCAATGTTTACTTCAACATCTGCACAGTAAACAAACACATATGGACAGCAGCTTTTCTTCTCTTCTCTTCTCTTTTCCTCTGTGTCACGTTTTGACATTTGTACAGTTTTTAACAACTGGTTTGCCACATTTCACAACCATGAGCATAAAATCAAATTCAAGCAAAATCAAAACAGTTTCATCTGTGCTGAACCAAACAATCTTGTTAGATCAAGCTCCAAGCCAATCAAGACAAAAACACTGCTGAGCATTTATTTCACACTACAGCAAATCATTGTTGTACTATCACAGTGTAATGTGTGTTTTCGTGAGTGTGCATGTGTTTGATAGTTTTGCATAAAGGCAAATTGTTTCTAACAGTATTTTTTTACGTATTTGCCAAAATAATGATTGATCCAATAAATGGGTTCAGGTCAGGGTTGGTCCAGATAATTGGGTTTCGTAATTTAGCAGTACATAAATTAAAATGTGTTGATTTAGCTTGGTTTAGCATCAGTGATGAGGACTGGTGACTGTTAGAAGGCCACAGGTGTGAGTCACTTAAATTATGTAACAGTTGATGCTACCGCTTCGCTCTTCCTCTGGCTCATAGGAAATCTTGATAAAAACAGATTCCTATAAATATGTATTATATATGTATATCATTGTTTCACTTCATTCTGATTGTATTTGTAAACCCACATTAAATAGGATTTCATCTGCCAACAGAACATATTTCTTATTCTTGGAAGGCATGTTGTGGATTCAATAACCATTAAAAATTCTCTCTCTCTCTGTTATTGTATGCCCATAGTGTTTTTTTCATGTGACTCTTTGTTGTCAATGCAAAATGATTTGTTTATTTGTAATTCTGCTGATCAAAACGTTTATTCTGGTCCATCCTTTGTCTTGCCAAGGAAATGGTTTCCCTTTGGCTTCAATTTACTCCAGATGCAGGAGTACTACAAGGGTAATAGTTTCGAAGCTACAATACACAAAAAAATACTGGTATTTTCTTTTTTTTTTATGATCTTGGCTCGACATCATATTGTTTGACTTAAGGAACTGACTGAGTTGCTGTGCATGCAAACATGATTCATTTTGTTTGCATAGACAGTTTATCTTCTCACTGGCTGGTTGAAATGGAAAATAAACTGATATTTCACCCTTCTTCTCTCTCCTCTCTCTGAAGGGAGTCGAGAGAAATGGGTCAGCCGTTAAAAGTCACAGGGAGCTGGTAGGCTCTCAGGAATCTGTAGATACATACAGCATTGGCCTCAACTCCTGACACTCACTTCTTGGTTTGGAGTAAAAACCCACCACTGTAGGAGGCGACTGACAAGGATAGCGTGGTTGGAAAAAATACCACATGACACAAGGCCCTCTGTCAGAGTCCAGAACATGTTTTTCCTCATGTGGGAAGTGTCTTTAAAAAAAAAAAAAATTAGCACATTTTCTGTTGTTCTGTTTCTTTCAATTCTGTAGAGGTTTTATTATTTATTAAAAAAAACTAACAAGCAGACGTGTAGGAAAATAGTACGAATATAGCAGAGATACTTGTTGCAGTCCTGATAAGTAGGTTGTTGGTTAGTTCAGGGCAATTGTGAGCCTCTGAGGAAGAGGTGGCAAGTCGTGGTAAATACTTTCATTGTCAGATCCTGACTGGTTTGTTCCATTTTCTGCCCATAGTCTGAAGATTACAACCAGATGAGAAACTCAAAACTATTGTAACTGCCTGTGTGCACTCAGAGAAGTCCTGGGAGCTGCCATGGAAGCAGAAGATGTGGATCACAAGCAGACTGCTGAGGCTGTGGGTAACTTGAGGAAAGGGAAAAAAGTACAATATTTTGGAAAAGTATTCAACAATAGTAAGAATGGTAATACCTTACTTGTAGATGGACAGCCAGCAGAATTATTTTACAATGGTTTATTATTTAATAATGCTTTTTTCGCAGTTTTACTATGTTTGCCTTTTCTTCATGAATTGCAGCATAAATGAGCAAGGTAAACAGTTTTTAATGGATGGCAGTTTCTGTTTAGCTCAAGTGACCCACACAAGACTCCAAAGGCATCTGCTGTGTTGTGTGACTTGAGAGTAATTAAGTTCCTGGAATTTGGTTGTGTGACTTCACACGTTATGACTCAGGTTTCATGGACTCTGGAAAATCCAGATGAAAAAAAGGACACATGTTAACAGCTGTTAGTATGATGACATGGCATGGTGACTATTGTGTGGGAGCAGCTCACAATATATGTGGCTCATATGGGGTGTTGTTTTTAAACTTTTCTTGCATCACTAGGAAATGTAATTCATGCTGACAGTAGCTATAAACCATATCCTTAAATTGTAAAAAAAAAAAAAAAAAAAAGCCATTTGTTTTATAATCATGGTTCAAATAGTACAAAAAAGCAGTTACTGACTGTCATACACATAATCATAGTATGATGAATATAAACTGTGGTCTGAGGTCTGTTTGGTCAAAACACTGTTAAAAGAAAAACTGGCAGTTCTTGCAATTTTCCAATCCTGTGTATTGAACTGTAATACTGAGGCTACAACATTGTTTACCTAATGAAGATTATGTCCGAGTGCAATAACTGTGCTCATGTGACACGGACACCCTCAAACTAATGTGTGCGGGGCGTATGTGTATGAAGGAGCATGTATGTGTGTATGGTACAGCAGCATTTCATGCAGTGTTTGGACACATACACTCATAGTCATAGTTTCATATTTGGTAGCTTTTGTACACACATGAAATATTTAAACCCTTAAATTCTGTATTTGATGTTTCCACCGGGATTGCTGGTATGTAAATAGGTCACTTGTAATATTTGTCAGCAAGCTTAAGGATCACACTGATGGTAAAGAAGTGTTGGCTGCATGCAGGATGCTCATGATAGCAAGGAATGATTGAGATAGTGGGCGGCTCGATGAGTGAATAGTCGAAATGAGCTCAATGTTACTTTTGGGATTACTGTAATGTGAGTCGTTTGGCCAAGTGAATACTTTAAATTGCAAGACTAAGACAAATAATAAACAGCCGGTTCAATTTTGGCTTTCCGGACATACCGGTAAGTAAAAAAGCAATAATTAGTGACAGCAGCAAAAGTAATTTATTCCCTGTCAGTTCCTTCTCCGCTCTGTTCTCGGCGAAACGGCCTGGCTCAGTTTCAATTCATTGCTGGCTTCATTTGTCGCCGTCTTTTTGTTTAGAATTCAAGAGGGTTTTTTCTGAACATTGTGGACATCCAATGTTTTAGTTGCTCTCCTGAACTCAGCTGAACCTTCTCATTTTTCTAGATCTTTGCCTGGCTCCTCCTTGCTCTGTTTCCAACCCTTCTAACAAGTTTCACTTAAGCATGTCAGGTCATTTATTCACACTGACTGGACATCTTTAAGAATTAAAACAGAAAATGCAACACCCGCGCCGAAACATGTCCAACCCTCCCACGTAGTTTCATAGAAATATGTTAAGTACTTTTCATAACATCCTGCAAACAGTCAAACAAACATACAACACTGAAAACATACAGTAAGCTTGTTAGTGGCGGTAATGATGTCTCAGCTCACTGCTTTCTGCAGAACATAAATGCTGCTGGGTCTCAATGGTTAAATGAAAACATGCTGATCTGCAAAACACAGATGTGAAGACATTATACTTATTTGAAATAACTTCAAAAGCTGTTTTCAATTACTTCCTCTTCCATCTGTGAATCATTTAATTGCTAAGTGGCTGGCTTGAGTCATCGCACTGCAGTATGTGAGCCATCATACCCACCTAACCCTAACCCCCCCCCTGATGCTCATCTTCACTCGTGTCAGACCAGAGGCTCCTCTGTCAGTTCTTACTGATACAACTTCACACAGAAACAGTAATTTTGCTGGATTTTTCTGACCAAACTATCAATTTTTCTGACAATGTGTAAAGGGAAAGTTACAAAAAAACTCTATTAGAATAATAAATAAAGTAGGATATCTTGAATCAACCAATCAATTATTTATACAAAATAAAACCTTAAAATTAAGTGACATTGTGAAAATTAAAATAGAGATTTTTTATAGAGTAAAAAACAGCAATATACCAAACTGTATAAAGGACTTTTTCAAATGAAGGGAAAACCGTTACAATCTGAGAGGTGTATTTATTTTCCAATGTGTTAAAGCAAGAACGAACATGAAATTAAGGTGTATTTCTGTTCTTGGAGTGAAACGAGTTCACTGATGATTTAAAGCTATGTACTTTGTTATCAAAATTCAAATCATGTCTTAAGTGTAAGTAATAATTAATGAATGTGAAAAGTGCGCTTAATCATTACATTACAAGTGGAGGAGTTCAAGTACCTCAGGGTCTTGTTCACGAGTGAGGGAAGGATGGAGCGGGAGATTCGTATATCAGCCTTCTTTTTGTTTGGACAAAGTGATTCTGATGTAAAGATGCACTGGTCATGCTATGTGTAGATACTATGACACCCAGTTGTTGCTCCACTTTCATCTACAGGCTCCATTGACTGATCGCGATGTCAACATATGTTCCTGGTCTAATTCTCTGTGTGGTTGCTCCATGACCAACCTGTACCAACAAAGTGCTGCTGTCTGACTTTTGTATTTTCATGCCTAGTGGTCCTTCGGGCCCGGATAAAGATAATATAGGAGCATTTGAGGATATCAATCCCCCTGGTGGGCCCTGTGTGACATTCTCTACTCATTCTCATTCTCTACATCTACGCATGTCTAAGAATCCCCACATTGGACATCTGTGCGTTAATTCATCAGAGGAGAATGCCAAAAATGAGAAACAGCTTGTGATCTCTTTGTTGCATAAAGATAAAACGGTAATTAATTGAATCAATGCAAAAGTTTAACAGGGTACATGCTGAATTGAGCATTCTAGTCTTATTTCTTAATTAACACCACAACAGTTTCTTATTTTCATTGGAGGGGCGTTTATGTAGCAATACTTCATTGCACAACTTGGAAAGTGGCACAAAGGTTTCCACATAGCAACCACCATCATGTAAAAAGAGAAAATCTATTTTTCTTTCTTTGACATTTGATCAGATTAAGAGCTTTTCGGTTCAAAGAAACTGAAAATTGTATTCTGCACTCAAGCTGTTGCAAGATCAAAGTTGTAGTAGCTCAAAGAGAGGAAGTCATAAAACTGCACAGAGCAGTATTTGTGATTTTGCTACAAAAACATTATGGACGTTGAAGCACATTTCATTTTGCATTTAAACATTGGTGATTCTTCATCTCCTGAGCCTTCAGCTACAACAAGCCCACTGATCTGGAGCAATGACATATTATAAATTAGAATATGACAATGATGATAGTTATTTTGACTTGCTTTATGTTATGGTGACTGGAATGTATGCACAAGGGTGCCTGTTTTGAGGAGGGTTTTTTCCATCTTGTGGAGGTGATGAGTGAAGAGAGGGACTGGTAAAGAGCTAGATGGTTGGAAGTGACCTTGGGGTATTGTGTATCAAATTATAAGAGTAATCAAGTTAGAAATGTTGTATTTGTTGACGTATTTGACTAGTTAAGTGTTATATTGATATATTTCAGCACAAGAGTAGGACAACCACTTGCAGGACAAGTATTTTACTAACTTGAAATAATCTTTAGTGAGTAAGAGAACACTAAAACAGTTCCATTTATATTTTTTATTACAAGTGCAAAAACGATGGCAAGAGCAGCAAAATTGACTGTCATCATTTTCTGTGTGTCTTAGCTCTCCAGTATTATGACTGGTATTTCTGTAATTCATTGAGTGAAGTTCTGATATTATAAATCTCAGTAGATGATTGTCTAAATTTCTTACAGATGATACTTTTGGCACATAGTTTATGGAAATTAACAATGCAAACTGGTTTGAAGAAATGTTTACCCAGCATGCATCTCTATTGGCATCTGCATGATAGCAAAAGGAGAAAAACATCTGTGCTAAATATATTGATGCATCTAGAGCAATCTGCACCCTGGAGGCTGGATAAATATTTTCTCAACTTCTTTCATGCATATCTGAGTTGTTTAAAATGTGTGACTTCTAAGAGAGCATTGAATGTGGCTCTTGTGGTCATAGAAACTGCTTATCTCTCTTAATAAGTGCAACGTTCAAAACATTAAAATGATTATGATTGCTTACTGTTTTGAATGTTTCATGCTTCTTCGAGAGTTTAGATTGTTTTCTTAATTCTAGGTTTATAATCACCCTTCTGAACAAATATGAAACGTACGAGCAGGGCAATAGCTCAAGTTTGATGCCATACCGCCATCTGCTGGACAGCGTCAACAAATCCTTAGAGATGGTGTTTGTGAACCTTTTCGCAATCTTTTCCTAAAATTGTTTGGCATATATCTTTACATGAGACTAAATTTATAATTGTTAACATGAATTTATTTTATTATAGCCTGTTCCAAATAATAATATCTTTAAATGTCAGGTTTGCATTTCAAAAGCATATGTCCTGTTGAAATTGTTTTTCTTTAGGTAATTCTTTTCAAGGGAAAAGCCCAGTTTGTTCAGATGAGAATACTATCACAAAACAAAATTAGAGAGAATATGAACATAATAGACAATTTTAATAGGCTTTTAATTGCAATAGACAGTCTTTCAACTAAAATCTACAAGCAAATATTTTGTAATAGAAATTGAAATAGTAAATTAACTAAACTCTTATATTTCATGTACACAATAGTTCATCCCCAGCTGACAGATAATAGCACCTTAGTTGTGTTGGAATGCTCAGATGCTAGGCTTGCAGGCAGAGACAGCCCCCTACCTTCTGCCATCTGTCCACTAACCTGTTATGGCATCATGAATGTATACTGCCCAGGAGCTCTTCAGACTAGCTCTACAGTGAGAGTGAATCTGCAACATTCAGTCAGTGAAGCTGCAACATTGCACAGATGCTACTCAGAAGTTGCAACTCTGTGAGTGCAGTGTTTTATGCTATGCAGCATGGGTGCTCTTGCTGCCTTATATGCATGCTGAATCACTTCTGGGATCCCGTGATACAGACTAGCCTTCTTAGATATTGATCTATTCTAGGTAGACATTCCTGCATGAAACACACAGTAGGTCAGTGACTCTTGGGGGGGGGGGGGGGGGGGGGGGGGTCACCTGGAGGTATAACATCCTGAAGGGAAAAGTGTGGAACATCCAATGGTGTGGCAAAATGTTCTGTCTGGGCACACATCAGCTAAATCTGTTGCTTCATTCATTATTGAATCCCGTAAACATGGGTCACATTCTTGGGTAGAGTCTTTATCATAAATCTAAATCTAAGTATATTTAAACACACAAATCATCTTTTTTGATGAAGCAGTAGATATCTAATATAATAAAGTACATATACAAACACATACTGGGTGTGTAACTGTGTGTGTGTTAACCTTTATATCAATATATAAATAAGTTCACTTTCTTTAATATCTCAGCAGGAATTTTGCTAATTAAAGTCACAAACGTTGCCAGTCAGCGTAAGCCAGAACTGAAATCATTAAAAATGAGTATTTTATGCGACTTTAAAGTCAAGACTGCTCACATACAGTGCATATCCACAAACAAGTGCAAGCAAGCATACATTCTTTGATGTTTTAAAAAAAAGACTCATTCAAACCCATTTGTTGTTCAGGCCTCAAAGTGATTCTTCTTCATACTTTCACATCAGCTTGAACTACGCCCACACACAGCAGGGGGCTGTGCAGCCACGTGGCAGAGCTCTGCACAGCATGGCTCCACAAAGATGAATGCAACAACATCCATGCACCCTCAGATACACACTTACAAAATGCAAAGAGGGAGAAGAACTCCATGAAACATTTATTCACCAACAGAGGTGGTCTCCTTCGAGGTATATGGAGACCAGAGAAAAGGGGCCTGAAGTGGGATTTTGTATTCAGATGAGAGATTTAGTATTCGGGCACTCAGCAGTCATCAACCTCAAAGAGGCTTTAACCAATCCTCCCTTATACCTTGGATCCTGCAGATTACATCTCACGAGAGTACGATGGCTCACGGAGGGAGGGAGACACAAGCCTACAGGCCAATTACCTCTTCCAACTTGACTGAGGGAAAGTCTGAAACAATGAATACACAGACTTTCAACCATTGTTTTTTTATTTTTATTTCTCCTTGATTTTTCCTTTGTTCTGTTGCATGCATCAGGTCTGAGGGCTTATGATAATGCAGTCTGTGCCTTGACATGTCAGGAGAATAGTGTATTTGTAGTATTTTGTGTTAAGATGTTTTTAGCTTTGCAAACCGACATCAATGTGATTTGTCAGCTGTTTGCGGCTTAAGATAACCTCTGTTTGAAATAATAATAGAGGATGCCACTGATGTCGTCAGGAGTTGTGCAGCGCTGTAATAAAGATATATGGGTATGGGACTGTATTGTATACATAACTGTAAACAGAGCATCATGGGCAGTTGAAAGAAAATAGGGGAATATAGATTTGGGAAATTAAGTGGACACACTACAAACTGTTAAGCTTTTTATCAGACCTTTATTCACTATTGAGACTTGTACTGTAAATCACCATCTTTGTTATCCCCATCCCAACCAGGGCATATCGGGTATCCCCTCGGCCAGCTGTCGGTCTGTTCTTATGGACTGTGTTTATGAAACATGACCATTTGAAACCTGGGCATCGGGGGGGCGCTCTTGGGTTTTGTGGGTTGTATTATGATTGTTGTGAAATAAAATGGCAGATTTTGTAGAAAAGAAGAAATGAATGAATGATATTTGGTTACAATTGCGTTGGGCAACATTTCGCAGTCATGCAGAACTCTCTGAAATTTGGTAGACGTTCTGGATCCTGCAGGGACTCTGTCATCATCCACATGTAACAGTCCTTCTGATGTTCCTCAAGGTTACATTTTAGGTCCAATTGTATTGTTTATATACATGCTACTTCTTAGTCAAACAAAAATACTATCATGTTCTTTTTGCTGATAATACACAGTTAGGCCTTCCTCTGAAACCTGCTGGATCCTGGATGGCTCCCTGTTCACTCCTCTAAGCCCCATCAGCCTTGTTGATTTTCACCTTGTTCCATTATTCTGTAACTTACAATAAGCTGCCAGAAACGTTACTTTATACTTTACAGATCACATTTCTCCTTTTTTCAACACATGAGACTGTCTTCTTTTTCTTCAGTTACATATATTGCTAAAATCATGCTATCACATGCCTTTTAGGAATAAAGTGCTTGGTGCATTCATCTTCTCCACACTAGACGTCTAACTCCTTCCTTTCTAGTATAAATCCGAAATCACCTCAAACTGGATCAAAATGCATCAGCTATAGTTCTCACTGGTATCAAGAGATGACACCAAATTGCTCCTAACCCGGCTTTTTTATATTGACACGTGTATTTATATTTATATTAAATCTTTTACTCATCACTTTTAAAGCATGTCTGGGTCTACCTTCAAACAAAGTGAGCAAACGTGACCTCGGATCCTCTGGTGGGGTGCTTCCAGCTGTGCCAATGTTGAGGCTATAATTAAAAGGTGACCATTGTTAGGTGAAATGGTTGCACTAAATGAGTAGGTGTGAGTGTGTGTGTGGCTGATTGTCTGTCTCTGTGTTGCCCTGCGATTAACTGGCGGCTTGTCCAGGGTGTACCCCGCCTCTTGCCCATTGACTGCTGAGATAGGCTCCAGCATGACCCGCGACCCGGTGCCGGACGAAGAGGTTGGAAAATGAATGCATGTTTGGCCTTGGCCTCAGAATGACCTGTTTGAGCAAATAAGACTTGGAGAATGAGTAACCTCACTGTTTCAAATTGCCTTCATCATTCTTTTTATTATATTTGTTCTTTTCTTTTATTTGTTTTAGTGGTTTGATTTGCCTAGTTTCTTGTTATGTTTTACAGTTTTATTGTTTCTTTGCTTTATTGCTTTTTATTTTGTGATGGGGCGTTGTCTTTTGGATTGGCTTTTATTTCCTTACCATCTTCTGTCGTTTCAGTACCTACAGCGTTTCCGGTTTTTTCTTTACCTGTCACATAACACTTTATAAGCAAGATTCAGATTACTTTATTTATCCCCAAGGGGCAATTCAGTTTGCAGACCTGTGATCGCAGCAAAGAACCAAACAACAGACACGACCAGCAATACACACACAACAATACAGATAGCGCCTCCCAGAGGGCATCAAGGAAAACCTATCCTTCAGAATGTGATCTGGGTGAGCAATGATGCTTTTTTGCCTTTTGGAGAACCTACCTACTCCACAAAGCGTGTAGGTCAGGGATCGCCACATCCATAATCTTAGAGCACGTTCTGACAATGCTGGACAAGCTGTTTTTGTCTTTTGCTGACAGCCCATAAAACCAAGTTATAAAGGAAAAGGTTAAAAGACTTTCAATAAAAGAACGATAAAAGATACCGGTACACAAAAATTGCTTTGGAGACGTTGAAAGAGTTCAGGGCGTTGTTGACCTTTCTTGACATTAGCCTCTGTGTTTTTAGCAAATTTGAGGTCGGAGTCAAATATGGTACCCAAATATTTGTATGCATCCACAATCTCGACCTTCTCTCCACTTATAGTACAGACATCGATGTTTGGTGTCTTTTTCCTGAAGTCAATTATCATTTATTTCGTTTTCGCCACATTTAAGTTGGTACTTCACACCACTCAATGAAATCAGTCAGGGCCCTGCCATGCCCTGATTCAGGGCGCTGTAGAAGAGACAATAAAACACTGTCATCTGAAAACTTCACCAGATTTATCTAAATGTTCATAGATTTTGTCAATATTTTTTATTTTTTGGCATCATCCACCCCTTGTCCTGCCTGGTATGCAAACTGCAATGGATCAATGCTGAATTGACTGGATAAAGCAAATAAACCCATTAGATTCTAGAAACACTTTGTGCATAACAACTGCACTGAATGATCTGATCCAACGCAGGATAGGTCACATCGTTGTGCAATCCTCGCACCCTTTTTCCCCCATAAGACTTTAACTTATGAGCACAATTTTTAACTAAATGTTCAATAAAGAGAAGTTGTTTTTTGATCCCAGCTCTGTTGGCGATCATAGCCCAGTTTAATCAGTGTCAAACGGTCAACAAACACTGTGGTATTTATTTTGATTTCCAGCTATAATGAGCTCATCATGTGGAATTTGTTAGGCTAGGATCAATCAGTGTCTGTATTTTCTGAAGAGGTTCTGGGTTCAGAGTGGATAAACACTCCAAATCCATTTGCCAATTTACTAATAGCAGCTGCTTCATTCTTGAATTCTCATTAAATGTACGCTGAGCGCTGTACAATCAGGTATTGTGTTATTAAATTACAATAATGCAATATTGAACATTGCATTTATTTTTACACATATATTTTAAATCTTAAAACAAAACTGAAAAGTACTTTGAAGGCAAATCTGCGGATTATTTATTTTTCATTTACAGTGAAACCTTTTTATTGTATATGATGTTTGAAGCAAATATCTTGTAACTGCGTCTATCCTCTTAAAAAAACAAAGACGAACAACAACAGACAGCCAAAACTATTGATCCACATAATGATCCAGATCATCGCCCACATCCAGTTGATAGACAGAGAAAGAATGGGGGCAGAAAGCTCGCTTCCTTGGCAGGGACGAGACTTTTATTTTCTTTGTCAAATATCCTGCAGCGCTACTTCGGCTCCACGTGAAGCTTCCCTTTTTATTATTATTCTTATTTTCATGGCGGCGGTGAGAGGAAGGCTTTGCCAGCAAGAGCGAACCTGTCGCCCGTCTCTGTTACCGATCATATAATTAGCCTCCTGCACCCTTTGGCTTTTCGAGCTGCCCTCATTTCTTTGTGCGTCACCGCTCGCCGTGGGGTCCTCTCGTAGTGAAAGACACGCGGATATTACGCGAGGCTTACAGCGGCGGCGCGGGATCGCGGTGGACTGGAGCGCGCACACGGCCGACACTTCGCCGAATCAGGTGTAGGAATTCGGAGTAACGCTTCTTCGGGAAAATAACGTTAGAGTCAAACTTTTACGGAATAAGAATAGAGAAAACAAATTGCATTGCAACTAAAGCCAGCTTCGCGTGTTTGTGCTTCAGTCGCTTTTTTTTTTTTTTTTTTTTTTTTTGGCACTAAGTTTTTTTGGGGGGAGCGCGCGCCAGCACGCGCCCTTGTGGGACACCTGAGGAATTTGCGCTGAGGAGGGCGCGCGCGTGCACGTACACGTACACTAATATCACTGACAGCTCAATTGAGTCTGCGCGGCTGCAGGAGACCGACGGGAGACCCAACCATGCAAGTCGGCAACACACAAATGACATCAAACACCTCCTGCCATATTTAGCTGGTCTGGATACTTTTTTTTTTGTCTATGTAAATTTATTTATTTATTATTATTCGCGCACTGCAGTGATTTTGTAACAAACGCAGCCAATAGCCGGGCTTTTCTTTGTAGACCGGAACGGACCTTGTTACAATGAGGTTAAGAAGAGTCCTCTTGTTCATCGCTGCCTGCTCTTTTACCGCTTATTATATTTATGAGCCTCTCCCTGATGAGATTGAGCAGAGATGGAAACTTATGCTGACCAGCTCTTTCTTCAGAAGTCTCAGCCACCTGGTAAGGACATTTATTTTGGGACTGCTTGGACTGATTACTTTGGAAATATCCTTTAAAAAAAATGTAAATAAAAAACAAGAAAGCAACGCACATGATTTAAACATCTGGGCTACTAAATGACAAACGTGCTAACATGTCTTGCTTTTTGTCAGTTCATTCAGAATACATTTGTGTCAGGTCGTCTCATTATTTTATCTCTCTGATCAATGCGAATATACATGCTGGCTACACCAGATTATGTCAGATGATAATCCGTGTGTGGTATAGTCCTGCTCACCTGTTCTAATAATAGACCCTATTAAGGGAACTCCACTTGTTCATGATGCCTGTGATCCCTTTGTGGTGCTGCTAATAGGACTCCCTTATACATTCTAAAACACACAGCTAGTGTACACATGTATGTAACAGGAGAATGTCAATAAAGCACAGCATTAGTTGTGATGCCTGTAAACCACACAGTGCTATAGTGAGAGTGTGAAATACTTGGTTAGGAAAAGTATCACTCGCAATTATTTTCTGAAGTAAATCTTGGCTTGTTCAACAGCAACGACACCCAGCTGCTCGTCTCAATGATTATTTAATCCCAGCCTAATGATAAGTGCTTTAAATTGGATGATGTGTTACTTTATTGTTGTATATTTCTTGAAACTTATTTTGTTATCCATTTCTAAACATGCTTTTCACTTTCAGTTGGCTTTATTACTGAAAGCAGAGAGATAAAATGCCCCATTGTTTCATCTTTTTTTTTTTTTTTTTAACCAAGCTGTTTACTTACAGTGTAAGAGCTGCTCTTATTTGTATTATATGTTGTACCTAAGCACCAAACGGAGCAGCACTCCTAATCTGGTTGTATATCCACTATGCAATGCCAATAAAGGCTTTCTATTTTATTATATTCTATGAGCTTGTTGTGGTATCAGGAAAAGGGCATCAGCTGATTCACATCAGGCCAGCCACCGACTCCCTTCCTCGTCAAACAAAGGAGTATACCTTTTGAAGTTCAAGTGATCCTTTTGTAACATTTTATAATCACTTCTCAAACTGTTGACATTTTGAAAACAGGGACTGTCACATGGCTGACTTTAGCCCCCAGCTCTTTCTTTCTCTATAAAATTGCCACGTGGTTTCATATCCCAGCCATTTCCTTCTTGAATATTATGCCCAAAGTCTTTGTTTTTGAGGGATGAACTGCATTTCCCTGGCTTTACTGTATGCATGAAAGACAGTATTAATATCTCAGTGTTCTCGAGACTCTCTTTATCTCATGCTCCGTTTATCTTTCCAGGCAGACCTCAGTGAATTACTGGGGCTGAAGGACTACATGGGAGTGATGTACTTCATTACTCTGGCTGAAGAAGTAGTACCTGTATCAGACGAGCATGTCAAGGTGACGGAGAAGAAGCTCGATGGAGTGGACGTACTGCTCTATGAGCCGAAACAGCAGGCTGGAGACGATGAGCTCCGGAGCGCTGTCGTATACTTTCATGGCGGCGGCTGGTGTCTAGGAAGCTCCAGTAAGTTTAAAGGTTCTTGCGTAACTTATGACTTGTAACTGTCAGAAAGATCCCTGTGATGTGTTCATCAAACAGGCTTGTAGTACTCCGAAGATGTAAAAGTCAGTTTTATTGGTGTGCCAAAGGGCTTTATTCCTTTATATCAACGCCATATGACAGAGTTATAACACGATTGTAAACGAGGTGTGGACTGTCAAGCAAAAATTGGAGAGCTTTCATAGTTTCCTGAGAAAATTAATGCTGTCTGCTTTGGACCCCTCAGATGGAGTTCACGTTTGCTAATCCCAAAGACGAAGACGTGACACAACACTTACCGTTCTTGTAATATGTTTAATGACTAACGGTTACAGTAAGATGGATTTGCCTGAGAAGTATCTTTACAGTTTTGCATCCATGTAAGGTGACTTAAGATGTCAGGAATACTATGTGAGTTTATCATTATAGTACTTTCTTCTTCTGATTAGATTCTCGACTGCATTTTGCTATCGACCATCTGTTCTGATCCGCCTCTGTCTCTTTTGTTTATGCAGGGATGTCTCCATATGATCTGCTGGCCAGAAAAATGGTCACTGAGATAGATGCAGTAGTTTTGTCTGTGGAGTAAGTATTTCATATTATAAATCCCATTGCATGCAGTATTATACAGTACCGGATAAACCGCTGTGTAAAGTCCTCTTTTTTTTCCCTCCGTCTCTCGCTCAATGCTCTTTTATCGTCTGTGCCTGTCCTCCTCCATTAATCACAGGCGAGATGGAAGTGAGGAGGCAGTGGAGTGAGGCTAACAGGTTTTCATTCGTGTCTGGGGAAGCTTTTCCCTGCTGCAGCTACACTCACTGTTGTTTTTTGGCACATCCGGCTTTAACCGTGCCTCTCAGTATTCTATTTCCTATGCCAGTACTCTGTCTCCTCATTCCCTTCAGCCTCGATCAGCCAACAGTTAGGTGAACGACTACGACTCAGTCATAGTTAAAGTGGTCATGTTTGTTAGCAAATGGAAATGTGAGGCGAGGTGGATCAGCATTCAACATTTCCATCCTGACATCAGTCTAACTTCAGGCTTTGAATGCTTTAAAGGTTATGGAAAAAACATTGCTGTTTGCTTTGTATTTGTTTGCCATTCATCAGTGTAGTTTTAATATATGAGATCCTTCTGGGATGCACTCTGTTTGTCACCTTTATTTGATTTTATTCATATACTGGAGCATTTGTTGTTTCATTGGCACTGCAATTAGAAACCATATCAATTTACCGGTAGATTTATTTACAACAAACGGTGTGTATTGTGATAACTCTGTGTATTTAAGCATATTTCTGAGTCCGGCTTGTCTAAAGTTAGCCTGTGTGGAGGTTGTGTAACAGGCAAATGAGGTGACGTAATGCTGCCTGCTGGGTTTATCTTTCACAGTTTGGTAGACCAACTTTTTTATCAATAATTTATCAGTAAATTTATTTACTTATTTATTTTTCCAGATATGGCAAAATAAAAAAAGACTGCTCATCTTCTAATTCCTTTTTTCTAGGGGTGTTAACATTTGATGTAATAATGTAATAATTAAAATGGCACTGTACTAATGCCCTAAATCTGGATGACTGTACAGCCTTTCGTGTTTCCCACTGTTATCACCCTGAAAATGTTATCATGTTTATTTTTAATCAAAATTCTGTGTGTGCAACATGGCTTTCAAGGCTAATGTTTATTTATGAACTAGGTTGAAAAATTCCCCTTTCTGTTTTTCCAGGTATCGGCTTGCCCCTCCTCACCACTTCCCTGTTGCGTATGAGGATGTTTACCGAGTGGTCAAATACTTTCTCCAGAAGGGGGTGCTGGCCCAGTACTCTGTGGACCCGGAACGTATTGCTGTTTCTGGAGATAGTGCTGGGGGCAATCTAGCTGCTGCTGTCTCTCAGCAGGTACTGAGCCATTGTTTTTTTTTTCTTAAGGTTAAGGAAAAGGTGAATATTTCTGTTGGTTAAAACAAAGTGGGACTCGTTATTTGTCTTATATGGACACAGATTTGGTGCAATGAACTTTCTATGAAGCTAGACATAATATATGGTTTCTATGGGTGGCAATAGACAAAATACACAGAATATGTAGAGAAATATACAGTTTAAATTATAATATACATAGATTAAAGTGCACAAACATACACTTAAGGTGATACATTGAGTTTTTTTGCGACTCATTGATTTGTTTTAGTTTTTTGACCCGGTTGAGGGATTAAAGTTAAATTCTGCTATGAAATATTAGGGCAGCAAGATTGAGAGGATTAAAAACACCACTACCTAATTTATAAGAGGTTGAGCAGGTAATGTGAACAATTGCCCATTCTCGTGAAAAAAAAAAACATATATTAGAAGATGTGATAAATCCAAATGTATTAACACTTATTCAGAGATACCCAGATTTAACTGTTAGCTCTCAGATGATCTCATATTACTGTTGATATTCAAAGTGATGATATGATGAACTTTGTTTTGCATTCGGTTTCAAGTGAGGTGGATTTCCACAGGATTTCAACGCATGAGTCATGGAAGCTCAGCGGTGCAATGAGCAACAGATTCCTAAATGGTTAATTGAAAGTGCAAGAAACAAGACGAGAAGTGAAGCGCTCATAATATAATCTCTCAGGAATGTCTTTTTTTTTTTAGCGGTTTAGGTTTAAATTAAGTAAATGGATTAATTCCATGATACTGTTCCCCAGCTTCAGAACTTTCATGCACAGTACAGACACTTGTTACAGACAAATATTTGCTGTCATAACAGTTTCAGTCTGCAAAGATGTTTACGTCTTTAATTCCATCTTTGTTTTCACGCTGGTTGTGTGTCCCGGTAATTGGACTCGACATTGTGACACACAATACACACTTAAATCTTGAATTGAAAGGAAACGCACCACACCTTAGGGAACAGGTGAGTGTAGCTGAAACCTCAAAGTGCTTCACTGGTCTCTACAATGATATTCTGGAACAACATCACCCCCCTACCCCCTCCCCCCGTTGAGGGAATGAGTGAGTCAGACATCAGTTTGTTGCAAAGGAATGTCCCCGTGACGATTCCCCCTAATTGGACGTGGCTGTCTCCCAAAAAGTTGCTGCATGCCTTTCCTCCTCATTGTCCAAAGAGAGTCGCACAAGGAGCTCTGAGGCATGTAGAAAACCCACAGACTCACTGCATTTCATTAAGTGAGCAATTGTTAAAGTATTTTATTCTTTTGAAACCATTTCTTATATGGACACATTTGATCTTTCTATTTTTTAGATTTGATTTTAGGGAGTCCCTTAATCCTATTTACTGGTACTGACTTTCACCCCGTTATTTATCATGATAAGCCCAGTTCACATGGCTCTCTGCCATGCAAAGAGTATAAATGTCAGATGAAGTGAAGCTGCTCCATCTGATTGTCTCAGATAAAACTCTAATGAGGCGGACGGTGCTGATCAAATGGGGACTAAGATCCTGTGTCTGTCCTGTTTTTTGTTTTTCTTGTTTACAAATTTGCATACGGTACTTGTATTAGTACACTCTAGTTCCTCCGCTGGGTGCAGCCTTACGGACAGGTTGAGGAGCTCCATCACCAAGGAGGAACACGGAGTAGAGCCGCTGCTCCTCCACATCGAGAGGAGTCAGTTGAGGTGGCTGGGGCAGCTATTTCGGATTCCCCCTGGACGCCTCCCTGGGGAGGTGTTCCGTGCATGTCCCACTGGGAGTGAGGCCTCGGGGAAGACCTAGGACACGGTGGAGAGACTATGTCTCTCGGCTGGCCTGGGAACGCCTCGGGATCCCCTGGTAGAGCTGGTGGAGGTGGCTGGGGAGAGGGAAGTTTGGACGTCCCTGCTGAGACTGTTACCTCCACAACCCGGCACCGGATAAGCAGTGGAAGATGGATGGATATTAGTACACTCGCATGTAATGTACTATTCAGTATATTAGTGTACCCTTTTACAAATAGGCAGCAGTCAATGACAGAGAGGACTGATTAAGTATTGCTCTCTGCCAACACAACTACTGACTTTCATTTCATAGAAAATATAGAATTCCTTAAATTCTTCCCGTGACTCGGACTAGCCCGTGTGATCAGAATAATAACAATGATACTTTACTAAACCCACATGGGGACATTCTTTTTACATTTTAAACATGTGCACAATGTTGCACACGTATAGGACTGATGAACACGCACACACACACTAAGGGCCTATGGTCTATACACGTGCAAATGGTTAGAGTGTGTAGTGATGATGAGTAAAGGGACGTGTGTGCCCCTGGGAGGAGCTTGGGGTGGTTCTGACCCTTGCCCAAGAGCACCTCAGCAGCAAGGTTGACTGTTACCTCTGCAACCACCAGTCCACACGCCATGTTGTGGTCAGCACTGGTCTTGAAAAGCCACCCGCCAGTCTCCAAGCCAAAAGTTGCTGCTGGCTGAGAGACTGCCGCCTCAAGATGTTGCCAAGTCCTTTCTCAGAATGTTATGTTCAAGTTTAATCTGGCTGATAGCGTTTGTTCAAATTTCTCTGAAACACTCTCTTTGCCTCTCTGCACAGTTACAAAAAGAGCCCGGGCTGCAGGTCCATTTGAAGGCCCAAGCACTCCTCTACCCTGTGATGCAGGCTTTGGACCTAAACACTCCTTCTTATCAGCAAAACGGGGACATGCCCATTCTGTCCCGCACCCTCATGGTGCGTTTCTGGAGCGAGTACTTCACCAGTGACAAGGCTCTTTTTAGAGCCATGATGACCAACACCCACAACTGCCCAGAATCCTCCAGCCTGCTGAAGTTTGTGAACTGGAGCACCTTCCTGCCGGAAACATACCGTAGAAAGTACAACTACAGTGCTCCTGCTGTGGAGGCAGCATTGAAAGATGGACTATCTCAATCTTTTACCGACCCACGGGCTTCGCCTCTGCTGGTCCCGGACTCGGCCTTACGCTCACTGCCTAAGACCTACGTTCTGACGTGCGAGTTTGACGTCCTCCGAGACGATGGGATCATGTATGTCACACGGCTCCGCGCAGCAGGGGTTGAGGTGACGCATGAACACTATGACACTGGGTTTCATGGAGCGCTAATGTTTAACATGTGGCCAACCGAATTCCTGATTTCACGTCGCATGACCGACAACTACATAAAATGGCTCAAGGAAAACTTGTAAAAAATATTGATTGTTCATATCCATTCCGGGGGCAGTGATGTGGGGGGGGGGGGGGGGGGTCCTATTCGAGAGTTCGGAAACACCCTGGATGATTGTTGATCCTTTTTACATACAGTGATTTCAGTGCAGCACATGTGTCACAATAAGTTTGCCGCCACAGTAGGAGCGTCTATATGATCCAGTAAATGCAATGCTATCCCCAATTCACCGGGGATGTTTGGACCTGCTGCCTGGGTCAGAATCATGGATTTAGTAAATACAACTAACTGCTATAATAATTAGGCAATGCACGTCAATATAATCTAAACTGGGATGTTTAAGCTCTAGGATAAGTCTTGGAAAAGTAGGAATGGATTATTATTATGAACGTTACAATATTCTATTCAGCCTGTTAGCATTCATCACAGCTGACAATGCAACCTGAGATTGTTTTGATGAAGACAGAGTGCTGGCTTTGACACGGTGTAATAACGTGGATAACTACAGAGATTCTTCACAGCATTGGGATACACATTTCTTGGGATGAGTTTTGCTCATATTGCAATATGTCAAACTGAGTAGTGATGTCCAAGATGGGTTTGGCAACCTTTTATCTGCAGCCTTAAATGGAACGCTGCATATTTCCAAACGCAAGAGTTTCCAGTAAATCAGATTTTCAGGGTGGTGCTAAACCATCTTGTTTTGATTTTATCATAGTGTGAGTTAAAAGACTCTGGGTTGATAACCCAAACAGGGCAATAATTTGGTAATAACAGTATTACATAGAGGGTAGTACATTTATACCATGTAGCAACAAATAAGCTTGTGTAGTTGCTAATAGAGATCTCCTTGTAATACATGAATATTCATGTTAGCAATGACAGCGGCTGCTTTGCTGTCGTTAGACAAAGCTTTAGCGCTACTGATCGGGTTAAAAGCAACTCTAGTTGGAGATTGTCAGATTGCAGTTTGGTCCTCAGTTTATTCCCTGGACTTTATTCCATTGGGGCCCAGCAATCTTCGAAGGTGGATTTGAGCTATTTTCTTGTATGTGTGTGGATGACTGACATCATCACCCTATGTCCTCTCTGCACATGGGACAGCTACCTGTAAATATAACGGGGAGCTAAGAGGTGACCAACAAATATAACCTCTGCAATATCTATTTGTTCTTTCTGCTTTTGTTTTTCAAAATGATGTGAATGATGAAAATATGAGTACCAAAGACTCAGCTTATACGAATGTTATTGTTTGAATGTCATCAACCTAAAAATACACAATTGCGTAATGTCATATTGTTGACAAATGAGAGCTTTACAGTTGTTTCTGTTATTTAAGCAATGCTAAGTGTGAACATGAGTACTTCTGAGTTTTGAAATTCCTTCTGGAAAACTTATGATTCCCATTATTTTGTCATTTTAATGTTATGTGTCAATAAATTGATTGAACCACTAATCCATTGTGTCTGTGTGACTAAATGCAGTGTAATATAAACGTTCAAGAGTAGATGTGCAGTACCTGACATGTCATTATGTATGTAGTGAATGTGAAGATGACTAAAAGGGGAGACAGATACTTTGTTTATTTACTCGGATGCAACACTTCCAAAACGCTCTGTTCAGGGTTCGTATAGCAAAAAGCTCCGTTGATCTGCACAACTTCTGCAGATACATTCGCCTGAAACACACTCCGTGAATTCAGCCTCAGAGGCTGGAAGAGGGAACAAGCTGTTTCTTGTCATCTGGATAAAATAGAGGATGAACGCACGAGTGCGAACAAACCATTTACGTGTACAAAATAGATCATTCAAACAGGTCAGCCTCGGTTGCCAGTACACAATAAACCAAACACACCACGCCTCCCGGGTGGAGCGTGAACTCTGCGCTACACTCTGCTGGTCACGTTCTCTCTTGTGCCGGGCTTGTGTTTATGCACTTAAAGTGTGTACCGGTATATGAACTCCTTTGTCTCCTTATAGATTTGCTAGTGGTTCTCAGAATCTAATAACCTCGATATAAAATGGATCAAGTCAGAGGATTCTTTGAAACTATTACTGCACAGATTATACATAGAATGTGATCTTACTGTGCTCACATGCAAGAATGTGGCACACACCGCTGACCTTGAAAATATGTGCTTGGTGATTTTCTCACAGATGTTGTGCAGCTTCATTTACACTGCTTGAGAGCAATCGTGCCATTTGAATGGTCACATGGTAAAAAGTTCAAAGACAAAAATAGACGAGATATATTTCCTCTCTTCATGATGGTTGAGGCTCAGATTCATGCTGATAAGTCATTCTTTCTTTCACATGCAGCTTAAACATTATTTCTACCTTTTAGAATAACAACAAGTACTGCCCTTTAGACATATGGGCACAATTTTATGGGGGCCAATTGCTTTATGTTTGCAATGAAAACAAAAGTCAAATGTGTTGAGTCGGTTGTCTTTGCTGCTCTGTCTTTCTAACCAGTTTCCTTAGCTTAGCATAAAATAATTCTCTGAACTTATCACCGACAAGGAAGTAGAACACAGGGTTGATGACACTGTGCAAGAAGGCCAAAGGTCGGGTCAAGATATAAAGTCCCTCTATATACTTCCCTGTACACAGATGCAGTCCTTTCCACACTTGCCAAGATGCTATTCTGATATTTCTGAGCAAATGATATGGAGTGTAGAGAACCAGAAACATGGCTGCAGCTGATGCCACAACCCTGAGAGGCCGCTTGAAGGAAGCTGTCCTGCGCTGCAGACACCTTTCCTGGGCACGGAGCAGATGTGCAATCTGGTAGGAGAAACTGCAAAGTCCAAGCAGAGGCAGCACGTAACCAGTCAAGGTTAGCCCCAGGCTGTAGCCTAACGTATCGATATCTCCCTTTAGGCTGGCAAAATCCTTGCACAGTTTCCCATTTCTGCTCTGCAAGTCCTGGAGCATGAGCGCTATCATTGGAGCAACTTCCACATTGACCACGAGCCAGCTCAACCCCGTCACCTTCAGAGCTGTGCGTGGCCTCAGCAGGTAGTGGTTCCGTGTTGGATGTCTAATGAGCAGAAAGCGGTCCATGCTCAGCCAAACCATAAAGAGGATGGAAGAGTAAAGGTTGACATGCAGGATATAGCGGTTGGCAATGCAAGCAAAGGCGCTGGTCTCTGATTGGTTGTTTGCGTAGAGGTACGAGAGGCGAGGCAGCGTGCAGAGGAAAATTAGATCAGACACTGCCAGGTTGAAGAGGTAAATATTGCAACTCTGCCACTGAGGTAAACAAAATATGTAGCCAAACACAACCAGGAGGTTGCCAGGGAAACCAATGCAGAATTCGATGCCATAAACGGGTGGAAGGAAGTAGTTTTTCAGCACGTCAGCAATCTCTGTGCAGTTGAGTCCCTAAGATAGCAGCAGAAGTGTGGAAGAGATGTCATGGGAAGAGAAAGTAGAAGGGAAAGAGGTAGGAATGGAGGGGGGAAAGAGACGAACAGGTGAGTCACGTCTGAAGAACAACGTTGTGACTTAACTGTGGACATTTCTTTTAGCATCAAATTCAGTCAAAACGAATTTATGTTTAGAGCTTGACACATTCAACACAACATGAATACTAACTGGACTGAGGTTACTTACCATGCTGCAGTTGTTGCCTACTGGTTGTCAGTAGCGTGAATACCGAAGGGTGCGATCACGGCCAGGTGCAGCCAGTGGAAACAGTAAACAGCGTTCTGAGGGTGCTGGCTCAGGTACGACACGGATGGAAAATCCATCCAGTCACCATTCACTTTATGGCTGGAGCACTTTGGCTTCATTTACACACAGACTATGGAGTAAAATATCCCAGCAGACCTAATGGGTTACCTTTGGCCTCTATGGGCATGTTGTATGTTGGATATCTCAGAATAGGAATAAACTTGCATTTGCTAGTAAATAAGATTCACATATAGTGTATGTTAAATACCTGAAAAAAAAAAAAAACACTTCCAACCAAAAGCAAAGAGAGTGAAAAAAATAAATAAAGGCAAATAGAGACAGAAATTATTTGTTTATTTACCCACAATCAGAATAATATGCACTTTAAAACAGGACAGAGCAACATTCACAAGCAAATGTGTAACAGTCACCTGTCAGAGGAGGAGGTACCATTTGGACTAGTTCCTGGTTCGTAGCATTTAAGGCATAATATGATGGTGGAGAACGGAATCATCTGGCGGACTTCATCTCAGTGAACACCTCAACACGTCATGAAATACAGCATGCAGCACCTCATTCGTACTTGCCTTGTTAACAATTGTTCCAAGATTTATTTAGCTGTGAGAGAACGAGCAAATGAAAGGAAGCGGTTGTCTGTAGACTTGGCAAGGACCCAACTTACAGTTACTTATGGTTTAACATCAATAAAAAAATACTATTTTCATCTGCAATGTGTGTTAATACAAATTGTTAGTCTCAGTTGGAAATTGCTTGTTCTCCATTGAGCAGAAACCCACTCTTGAGTGTCTGTGGAAACATTTGTTTCTAATCTTTTGAAACTGAACTCTCTCTCTCTCCCTCTCTCTCTTTCTCTCTCTCTCTCTCTCTCTCTCTCTCTCTCTCGCATTGTATGTGTATTAGCTTTAATAATGTGGAAAAAAACTTGAACTGAACTTCTAACTCAGTTAGACACTGATATCAAAATACTATGGCAGTGTTGACTTTTGAATGCTCAAATGATAGTGCAAAGAGCTTTCCTGTGGATGCAAAACACACTCCGATCTTGAGGATGTTCATTCTGGTTGGGAGCCTACAGTATATTTTGGAAACAAGGCTCCCAATGTTTGTCAGGCCTGAGAAAAGCACATGACCTACTGCTGAGAAACATGTGAGATACAGTCCAAATAGATGTTTTCTCTTTCTTTACTCTGCAGAGAAATTGAGTGAAGTAAGTGATGTCCTTAAGAAACCTATCTAAGGACAATATTTGCTTATACCACTGTGGGATCATCAGTTATCTTCATCGTTCCTGTGCTTTAGAGGAATATTTTTATAGTGGAGGCCAACAGTGGGTCAATTACATAAGCTTTTTTTTTTACTGACTTGGTTAGCCTCTAGTTATATTGTCATAAAAAACAAATACTCTTTATCTAATAAGCCATTTATATCCATATATAATTTCTTTTCAGAGATGGCTTTACAGTTGCTCTTTTGTGTGGTGACAGCGCCCTCTGGTGGAAGGTCTCCTCACAGTACCAAAGACTTCAAGGCTGTCAGTTCATGCATGCTCATTCTTCATGACTTAGGTATCCATTATGCGTCTAACCTCGACATGTGGAATGGAGGCTCATCTCACAGATAGGTCATTCAAACTGACCACCCTGTAGACTGTATTTGGCCTTGATTTGATGCACACGTGTCTTTTCAATCATGTCAAATCTTACTGCATACAGTCACAGCATTATTTCTTATTTTCTCATATAGGTTCCGACAGCATCATCTTCAGTCCTGTTTTTTTTTCTTCTTCGGTGCAATGGCTCTGTTTACTCTCATCCATCCATAAGACGTCCTCACAAACTACGACAAAATGATTCAGAACTACTGTACTTGTCCCGTGAGGGGTCACCACAGCAACTACAGTTTGAGTTTGACCCTTTAGTGGAGACCTCCACTCTACTGCCAGTGAACTTTATCTCTTTTAACGTCTGTATTTATATCCAGGAAAAGAAATAATAAAAATCAGCTTTGATGCTTTTCTTAAGTTTTAATCGTTTCACTTATATCTGATTTTGACATTTAAGCGACGTCTGTTTCTTATTACACCTTTTTGCATTCCAAATTGTGCCATTTAAAGTAGATTTAAGCGTAAATTTAAATTGTCTTTGGTGTGGCCCCTCAATAAGCTGGCCTCTGGTAGTCAGTAGGAATCGGCTCCAGCAGACCTGCAAGGCGGACAAGCTGCTGTAGACGAGGTGACCGCGATCGTCTCTTCTAGAAGAAAATGGATGAATGGATGTCCATCTTTTTCAGTAAGGAATTTCAAAGGCCAGCGCTGACATGGAGCGTAGTGTAAATGCATTCCAGCAGAAGGCAGTACCCAACCAAACTCTCCACGTGTGCTGCAGTCTGTGGAAAATTACGCAAATTAAAAAAGCACATGAAAGTTTAATAAGATTAACTTGAAATTAATCAAATAAATGTGTTTCAATGGAGAATCACATTTCCAAATTATTATCAGCTAACTACATATGAAGTTGGGGGTAAAAATGGAGATGGAACGAGTGAGAAATATGAAGAATAAAACTATGCAACATCACACACATGATTTTAACTCCACATGTCCACACTTTGAATGAGTGTGTGTGTGTTTGTCTCCTGCTGGGTCACTGAGATTGAGTGGCCCCATTAACCCCAGCAGCTTCAACTGACCCAGTTCTGGAAAATGGTACACTTAAAGCTCTATCACTACATCTCCACACTAATTATCAGCATGGTTCACAGCTGACAGCGAGTTAATTGGATCAGAACTTGGGTGTAACACGTGGCTGATTGATGTCATGTTGGGTATCACATGACACACCCCTCTTACATTCATACATCTATGAAACTGCCGCCCCAGCGATTTGAACATCTGCTTTGTACATGAGTTTTTTGTTGTCGTTGTAATCTTTCCTGTACAGCAGGTCTGTTTCATTTGCAGTAACATCCCCTCCAGGCGCTTGTTTTACGCACGCTGGTTTGTGTTTGCTGCGTCAGGCCTTCTCAGCGTTAGCGATATGATCGCCTCCGGTGTCTGCTGGGACACATGAATTCAAAACCACCGTCAGGTCAGCTAACATAGTCGCTGAACATGTTTTGCCAAGACTTCCTGGACTCAGCAGGGCTAATATCTTACCCTGCCATGTTTTCACTCCTGCTGTTGACAGCCAGCTCTCTGGCGACACAAAACGGCTCTGTCCAGATGCTTTATGTTTATTTCTGAAGAAACCACCGACACATTTTAATTTTCCTGTACAGTAGCCCCAGTGAGCCTTGGTGCATAATTTAAGCAGCTATGAAGCCTCTTTCCAGCATTCGACAGGGAGCCAGTGCAATTTTCCCGACGGGCCCTTGTCATTCTCAGCTCATATGAGTCAAATGATTTTGTCTGGCAGGTTGTACAATCTCTTTTACAGGAGGTGCTTTTCCAAACGTACACCTTTTGAAAGGCTTTTCTTGTATTATTATGGGCATTTGCAGGTTTTACAGATGTGGTCACTCCTGCACCGCATGCTAAATAATGGCTCTCCTGTTCTGAGTCTTGACTTGGTGACATCATACAAACCTCTACGGGGGGGGGACATGGGAGCTATGAAACAGGTTGTACTATGTAAAATGGTTTTTGTGAGCTCAGCAAAGACAATGGCCGTCTTGTTAGCCACTTTATTATAAAAAATAAAATAAAAAAATCATCTCGGAGAAACGCAATCATTATATTTGACATCTACTCTAAAAGCGTATCTTGTCACTCACGTTTCTGTCAGGCCTCTATCGGTGCCTCTGTCAGCTGACAGTCAAGCGTGGGCTGACGACATGACAGACGTCCCACAGCAGCAGCCGTTGTTTACTCTGTCTCCCTTTTTCGCATCCCCACTAAGGCCTCCCCTCCATCATCTTTAGTCTCTTGACTTGTCTCCGTTTCGCTCTTTCTCGCTCTAACGCCACACACAAGCGGCGAAGCTCAAGCGTTTTCTTGTCAATTTGGAACGTTGCCTTGTCATATCCACAGCTCTCTTAATTGGTGTCACATGGTGTCAAGGGACTGGGAGATTTCACACCGCCACTAAGGTTGTTACACAAATCTGTCTTCACGCTCGAGAGACTCGTGGAGGAAAACAACGATTTGAGCGGTGACATAATGTGGCTGTTTTATCATTCTAGATTTGGTGAGATAAAAGGAAGATGGCAATTTGAGATTTGACACAAAAGTGGTGAAAACTGAATAACCCTTAAATAACGGCTCAAAATGTAAATTATGCCTGCCTCAAGTGCTAGAGGTGGAGAACGATGTCTTTCAATTAAATTTCAATTGAACTAATTTTTCTTTTCTATAGCACCAGATCATAACAGAAAGTTATCTCAAGGCACTTTATGGGTGTAGCAGGGAAAAATAGAACCCAAATTTCACTTCAGGTCTGGCTTCCTTGCGTCGGT
This sequence comes from Brachionichthys hirsutus, assembly GCF_040956055.1. NCBI lineage: Eukaryota > Metazoa > Chordata > Actinopteri > Lophiiformes > Brachionichthyidae > Brachionichthys > Brachionichthys hirsutus. Next base: position 181,400 of record NW_027180338.1, read on the forward strand.
TCTATAAAACACACACATAGATATCTTTCTCAGTTTGCTGGGTTTTGAGAAAAGACAGGAAATGAGGAGAGATCATTTATGTATTTGAGTTTTAACAGTCCCTACTGATCAAAATGTCTGCTCTGTGGTTGAGATGGATTATCGTTTTTGTTTTCTCATCTGAAATGCAGTCTCATAGGTAGCATGGGTAGCAAGGGCTAGCGTAGCATAGCCAATGTCTCCCTTGAGCCGGTCCTGGTCCTGTGCCTTTATATATGCAGAGGATTGGGGCAGGAATGACATCCTACTTGAAGCTTTGCCATAATTAAGCATGCAGTCAACCTTAAATAAGAAAGTCATACCGGATTGGTCGAGGCCCGAGGAAAGAGCGACCCCCATCAGCACTGTTAACTCACAGGACGGTGGTGCAAATTGGATTACTGTGGGTTGTAGACAGAGATGAAGAAGAGGAGGAAGACAAGTGCATCAGCAGTGAGAGAAGAATGAATGGAATGGAGAGTAGAGACTTTGAATGTTGGGACAGCGACGGGAAAAGCTAGAGAGAGCTGGTGGACATGATGATGAGGAGAAAGGTGGATGTGATGAACCCAGTGCCGAGGGTCAACGGTGCAGAGTGATGGAGAATGTGGAAAGAAAATGAAGAATCGTGTGCAGGCGGGCTGGAACGGGTGGATGATCAACTGGTCAGTTGCCTCTCTTCCTTTCTGTCCAGGTGGCGATTATGAGCGCCATCATGCAAATGTCTCGCCTTCGCGCTCTGCTGCTCACAGACAGGTTGTAATGCTATTGGTTTGAAGAGGAGAGGAACTGCCTCTTCCTTCTTCCTGTTCACCTCATCAGAGGTTTAATGTGCGGATGTGAGGATTTGTCCTGCGACATCAAAGCGCTCATCTCGCCTCATGGCCTCAGGTTTCAGATTCACAGATTCAATTAGGCTGGTCTTGACCGACTGACACAATGCCACCGATTTAATCCCCCTGCATTAAATCGGTTCATTTCATTATTTCTGTTTAATAACGGGGCTGCATTGTTTGAGAGGTGCCAAATGCTAATTGGTCCTCCACCTTGTTCATATTGAAAGCTCGATGTAACAGGGTCAGCCTTTATGAGCCCTAAGAAGAATTGGATTTGGTTTCCCGCTGTATCTAACAAATCATTATCCACTATATGAATTACATCTTTGATGCTTGACTATTTCTTTGGAACTTGTATGCCTTATACAGAAGTGTTTAATGACACTTGATTGAGGAGAATTTACACAACAAAATGTGTGACACAAACACCAAGTCTTACGGACACTTCCCAGTTTGAACAGTGAGGTATTGCCCTTATATGGTTATCATTTAACATGTTCTTTACTTTTGCCACGAAGGACAAATACTAACACATTGTTCGCACACCTGGCTCGCCAGATGGGTATAGGAATGTACTTCTTCACCATGCTGGTCTACAAAGCAGATGTGCTGATGATCGCCAACATGAGACAAAAAGGAGGAATGCCTGATAGTAGCCATGTTGCATCAACTCTGGAAGGTCTTCCCAGATTTCATCAACCTTTCATTTTTATGGCGGGTGTAAAATGCCTGAATTTTCTCTTTATGTTTCCTATTGATCTCTTTCATTCCCACTCCTCTTTTCCCTTCATTTTTCTCTCTCCTCTTTGTCAGTGCTTTGACACTAGCTTTTCTGCTGACTCTACAAACAGCTTCACAGCTTTTCCACACTGAAGTCATGCCCCCGTTTTAACCGTTGTGTACACAATACACCTTGCCCCCTAAAACTCTCCAATGCCCTTTGCAAAGGCCTCCTGCAGGGAACATCCTTTGCACCCGTGCGGCTTCATTCCGTTTTCTTTACTTGACCACGGCCCCCATAGATTGCAGTCGCACCTCCTGCTCCAGTCATATTTCTTTATCCGTCCTGTGTAAACACTGAGCACGCATGGAAGTGTGCACATGGTCAGCTACGTTCTGTGTTTACACGAGCAGGGGATAGAAGCATGCCGGTGGTTGAAGCACTGTAAACACGTTTGAAACGGATGTCTGCTGCTCAGTGTGGATGATGTCAGCCTGTGTGCGGCCTGAGCCAAACTTAACATTCTGCACATGCAAGCGGTGAAGAGAGGCATCTCAGACAGGAAAACATCGACCCAAAAATAGGCAATTCAACACCAGCATTCTGGAGCAAACAACATCAAGATGAGAACTGTGACTAGCAGAGCAAAGAATTGAGTTAGTTCAAACAGTCAGCTTTCATCATACACTCATTGTGTTACAACTCATTTTGAAACCTGACACGCAACCGCTTCTGCATTTTCTTCTGTTTTCCTACATTCTTCCTCTCTCTCTCTGTGCGTGCGTGTGTGTCAATGAATAATTCAGGATTAATGCAGTGAATTCCTGGATGTTGTTGTAAATCCAAACTGAAATGTCTTGTTAATATTGTCTTTAACCTTTTTTATTTTTATTTTTTGGCTCATCTTAAATGTGAGGATGCTGCAGTGAATATTTGTAAAAAAAAAAAGTATCATGATTTTTCCTTCTTTTTTATGTGTATCTTGCATATGAATGCACGGATGAAGCAGCACACAGTAACTGGTATCAGTGACGTGCGGTCAGGGGAGGCAGCACCCACACATACTGTATTGAGCGAGTGCTGTTGGCGCGTGCCAGTCGCTGTCTCTCTGTATGTCACCAATATGATGTTTGTAGACACTTTTATTATATGTTCTTTTTTTTAATAGTCTTAATAATGTATTTAATGTATGTTTATAATGTATATAGTCTGAATGGTTTGACATCACAAGGTGAGGCAGACAGTACCTCTTCCTCAAGACAGAGGCGCACGTGAGCCCGTGTTGATGTTTGTTCTATCGACAAAATACGTGAGTTACAAAGAAGAAGAAACACGCGAGTTAAAAAGAAGAAGACAAAGAACTAGGCAAGATCAAAACCAGGAAGTCTTGTCACCGCAACAATGGAAGATGCAGATGCTATCAAAGCTAAAACAATTCTTAAAACTGGGCTTTCATTCAAAGAAATCGTAAATAATGCAAGACCTATGGACAATTATCTCAGTTGAGACAGAGATCATTTTAAAACTCAGGGAAGATAAGGAAGACCAGGAGGATCGGCGTATGGACTTCATTTACAAGTAAAAGTAAGACCATATGTGCACACACTGCTGTACAGAGAATTAGATATTTGTATAATATACAGTCCACAAAAAAAGTATATGCAGTGTATACTGCATATACTGCGTATATTGCAATGGCAAATTAAGAACAGAGCTCAGAGCAGATAGGCTCTCTCTCTCAGCTGCTATGAATTTAACATGAATGTCAAGTATGTGTGTGATAAAGAAAGCTGGTCTGAGATATGAGAAACAGAACCTTTGTAAATCTGGCTCTGACAGAGTCAGTGCCTCACCAGCCACAAACCTCACTGCACATCACTGGTTACATTAAGTTACACATAAGCCAACAGAAAATAAACACGATTCTTTCATTATTGTAAAATCTCAATTATCAAATTAAAAATGACAGCATTTCTGTTGTAGTTTATTCACTAATGAGCTTATTGCTGTGTGTGGGTTTCCCATATAAGTATGGGTAGTGTAGTTCCCCGGCGCGCCTGACTTGCTGTGGGTCTGATCTCTGTGCTCCCCGTCAGGGCACTAAGGGGATTGGATATGCTCTGCTAATGCTATTAGTGCTGCAGCTCAGGATTACTGTCTCAAAAGGAAAGGCAGTAAAGGGCGTGAAAAGTGAAAAATCATTGCTTTGGGAGAGTATGTGTGTGACAGATATTTGCATGTTTGTACGAGTTTTTGAGCAAATAAGAGAGCAACTAAAAATTATACATGCGGGTGCAGGCTGTGAAGCACTGACATAAATACTGACTCACTAATTCTCATTCACAGCGGTTTGCGAAAGCTGTTTTTTTTTCTGAATTTAATTCGGCTGTCCTCCAGGGATTTGAGTTAATTAGTCGATTAAGCTGGCCAGCCGTCAGGAACAGATATCTTCTAGCTAAAGGAGAGTTAGATGCCGTGATTATTATTTTCTCGAGAAAACCAATGTTAAAGCCAAATACAGGGAGGAATCTTTGGCCGGCCCTGCGTCGTAAAAGCCTGTAAAATAAGAAAAGTTATCTTCCTGAGTTAAGCGGCAGCAGCGAGAGTCCGCTTGAGATCGATACAAGTGGAAAATCACCCCATTATTATTTCATCTTAGTTAACTGAACCCTGGGAGCAAACATTTTACTAGTGCACATGTCTTAGTGGAACTTGAATCATTTGTAATTTGCTTAGAAGTGACTGCCGGGCCTTGGTTGAGGGGCGTGGTCTATCAGTTCTGTCTAAAATCTCTGAATCCGAAGATTCTGTTCCTGATATCCTTCCTCCTGTTGCTTTCTTTCTCCAACACACCCTCATGATAATTTTTTCACAGAATTCTTTTCTCACACATTTGCACATCTTTATGCAAGCTGCGATGTACCCAGAGACAGTCCTTATGAATATTTACTATAGGTATCCTACCAAGGGCAATCTGCTGAGATTTGTTAACTCCCACACGGTTTCATGCGTATGCATGTATCTTTGTGTGTGTGTTATTTCTCAGTACTGCTCTCCTCTAGGCAGGGCCGTGCATTGGGATCAAAAAGCATTGTAACCGATGCTGTTATAAATGTCAACATTGCTCTCATGTACAGTTTCTGGCCTCCTGTAGATTCACTCATTTTATTATCTATTTTCAGGGCTTTCAAAAGAAAGTTGTTTCTGGCTGTTTCTGTACTTCTCAGTATATTCAGCATTCGCCAAACATTTGAGAATTGTAACTGGGTGTTTCCAATACTTTTGCAGAGGCTAAATTTAGCATTTCATTGGTGTTGCACAGTGGATTGTTTTCATCCTCCATACCAACAACATTTAATTTAAAGGTGATGACAACTTGCTGGGATTCGCCTGCAGACAGATTGCTGGAGGTTGTCGGTGCAGGTCATGGTGGTGCTTTGCTTACTTGCTGTACGCATCATTCAAAGTTCTGTTTGTTGATATTGCAATCTGCTAAAAGAGGATTTGACCTCCGGCTCTAATGACAGGCAATCTTCAGGGTAATGCATACAATAACAGAAGCAGTGATATTAGCACTTATGAAGTAATTTACGAACAGGATTCCCACCACATTGATTATAGTTCCTTGTTCATGTATTGTATTATATATTGTCAAGGACACATACAACATCAAGGTTCATAGATACCAAATGTGCAGATGAATCCTTCTTTTTTCTAGATTATATTGTTTCTGCCTCTTTTCCAGAAGCTTTTTAATCTCGCCTTTTACTGCAGCATCTTCTTGGAGACTTTCAAAACAAGAGCATTCAGACAGCAATTCACTTCGCAAGACTTAGAGAGGCTGCATTTAACATTTCTTTGGGGCCGTGCAGTGGAATGGTTTTCAGCTTCAGTGTCAACACATTTTAATTTCAGGGTGATGACACGTATGTTTTGGCATTGGAAAACAGAAATGTAAGCGTGTCCTGCCTGCTGGGTGTGTTCTTCCTACAATTTAATACATTTCCCATCCACAATTTTTGTCTGACACATTTTGTTTTTTGCATGCCTGTGAGGAAATTCACAATGTCAAATGAAGTGAGAAGAAAAAAAACATTAATCCAATGGATTTTTCAGGCTATACTTTTTCTAAAATTTTATTTTTTAGAGTGATCCAAATGTAAAAACAAACAAAAACATTCGTGAATATTTATACTGATCCACTCACAAATTGATTGGGTTCTTCCTTTTATGTGCTCAAGCCTTCTAACAAGTCTCATGAACATCTGTCAGGTGGTTTCACTGTGGTCTAATTACTATATGTAACTGTTCATAAATGTCAGGCTTTCCAATGTTAAAGTGGAAAGTGCTGAATGGAACTAAAAAGGACCAGGAGTTGAGTCGCGTAATGTTAGTTAGCACCTAGCATATTAGCTTAATCATTTGATAAAGTATTTGAGACGTTAAGGGACATAATTTCTTTCTGACTGAAGTAGCAGAAAATTTCAGCTCATCCAGGTGTTTTATGCCCAACGGTGACTTTTATCAGTTCAGTCTTATAGGGCTGTGCTACAGTACACAGTCTTTTAATTAAACCATCTATTACAGCTGTGATCAGGTTTACGAGACAAGCTGCTGCGCTAGATAAAGAAATAGGTGAAGTTATTAGGAAAGAAACAGTCTGGCTGCTTCTAAAGTTGCTGTGTTTGAATTAATAACATTGATACCAGGAGATGATGATTTTTTGTCTTTTTATAAGAGCTATGACTGTCAAGCCATGCTGGATAGAAACCCCGAGCTCTTATTTTCGTCTATTCGTGCTGAGTGATGATCTGTTCTGGTATTGCAGATTAAGTCTTTTGAGCCAGGTGTATGTGTTGCACCATGTTATATGACTACGATTACACCATGGAAACGATCTCCAAAGCTTTAAAGGGAACGGCAGAGTCTCTGGTTATTTGTAGTGAGCCTACAGCTCTATCAAGTAGTTGAATTTGGGATGAACTACAGGTGACGTAAGAGTCCTCTGCTATTTTGAGACATGGGAATGAATTAAGTGCTAATAGAATCACTTCCTTTCTATCAATCCATATATCCTTCCATCCATCATGTATTATCCATCTATCTATCTAATGTCTGTCTACAGTATTGATATATAGCAATATACATACAGTATACACACAATACATTATGATCGGTTTTGCAGATGTGCGATTTGAGGATGGGTAGAGTGCGGAGGGCATCCGCCTATACCACCCATTAAACTAATCAATGGTCACTGAGTTTAAGGCAAGCTGTGATCTTATTAATGTAATGAACAGCTCAAATGAGCAGTGCTCTCTCCCGCTCTGTCTTTCTCTGCAGGTGTGTGTGGGTGTGTGCACGTGACTCCTAAGTGTTAATGTCTCTAATGAATCGATGTGGCACACATGCCTGTGAATACCTGCTGATTTGACTGACCCCAAAGACTTTACTTTTATATGTGAGCAGGTTAGTGGGTGTCCCTCCCAATAAGTGTGTACGAATTAGCAGCCTGCACAGCCCATCAGGCACACGTATTCTCGTGCAACCATCTGTTGCCTTCCACCCTGTCCATACCATACTCTGGCCCTCTTCTCTTGCTGATTAGATTATCCCAGCAAGAATTTCCACAATCAATGCTCTCTGAGTCCTACTTTAGCCCCGTTCCCATGGCTACTCAAAAGACTGAACAGAGCTGTGGGAGATGTTTTTTTTTTTTCCCCAGCACTAGTCAGAATACAGTTCCTGAAACACGAAGCTATTGTCCATCTTGATCTGAATATGACTGTGTGTAGGTTTTAGTGATGGAGAAAACTCTTCTAGGGTGGAGTCAAGAGCATAATTGGGTGAAGCAGGACTGAGGAACAGAACAGAAAAGAGAGGGAAGACAGCTAATGTGATTTGAAGACCGAGCGTCAGGCGTCACCAGTGTGACGGTAATGCTGGTGGACTCAGCTGTGAACTGGTCATTTACAGCTTCTGAAGGAAATTCAATGCAATTGTTAACCATAGAGGGTTTCTTCCTTGCTCCATCTCTCCTTTAGAACATTCATCCATCGATCTCTTCTTCCCCGTGTCTGTCGCTCTGCTCTTTTTTGTACATCTGGTCATTCTCAATCAGTGTAAGCGTAAAACCAACTTCCAGGAAAGTGAATAATGGTGAAAATTAAAATAATTATACCAGTGGGCACAGTTAGTCTTCCATTAACCCATTAGTCTCACTAGTCAGCTTTACACTACTTCTCTTGTTGTTCATGTGACTCAAATGTGCACGTCATGTAACGGCTGCAGGCCTCAGAGCTCTGGCAGGAGTCAAACGGAACCACAAACAGGAACCATAGCCTGCTTTGAGGAACCACTAGTTCACTCCATGATATGCGCACACTTGTATTTGCACTTTGTATCGGCACCAACCCTTATTTATCTCAGAAGGCAAAAGCAATACTTAGTGATCACATGACCAGCATTTCCCATTAGCTTTTTGCTAGTTAGCGCAGGCGACAAGCAGATGTTCAATACAGAAAGTCGAGGCAAGCAGAATCAGTGTTTGTGTTTTTCTTTTCTTTTTACTATTTTATTATTCTAACACTGATGGAGAACCTGAAGAGCCACAGGAGTGAGAAAGTGTAGGAGGGAGGATGCTGTTGCCAGGGCAACCAGAGCCGCGTGAGGCTACTTCTGCATTGTGTGCATGTGTGTGCGTGGACACGGCGCGTACGAGTTCACCCTCCTCTCCAGACAGGAGGCGAGGACATCCCCCCTCTAACACCGTGCCAGCAGAGAGAGGGAGAGAGAGAGGGAGAGACTGAAACCCCATAATGCACTGCACGCTGCAGGGCTGGAGTCGTTCACATTCATCAGTTCCTGTTCGGAGGGATTGTGTGTGAGCTCACACACACACGCTGACACCCAGACTGAGCGGTAGAGAAAGCCACGACAACCAGGCAGGTAAGATAGCTGTTAGACTGTGTGAATGGCTAGCGGGTTTCCGAGACGATGTGCCGTCTGTTCCTGCCGCTCTAGAGGAGGAGAGGGGGGAGATGCTCCGTAGAGACAGCAGCAACATTTGACATGTTAGGATTCTGACAACTTCCCTGCCTGTTGCTGGTGGATGTTTCTGATATTGTTTTCCACTTGGACAGCTCGGTGTTTCGGATTTTTTCAGACTGTGATGTATCTGTGGGATAAGCGAAACAGCTGATTTGAATGCCTGGGCAATTTTAAAAGTGGGACTCTGGTGAAAACGGTGCAACTTTTAGAAATGGAGGCGGAATAGGAATAGAGCAGAGTGATAAATGCATCATTATGACAACTGTTTACTTTTTGTGTACATTGTATGCAGTCCAGTGAATGTTTATTATAGTTAGTGATTTACAACTTGCAATAGTGATGAACAATGCTTTGTCGTGAAGTTAAGTGGACACGTGGATTCAATGTTGACATAAGGCATTTTTTCTGTTTGCAATAAAAAATATATACGTATGTATGTATATATACAGTACGTGTGTGTGTGTGTCCTCTCATATTACATCTACTTAAAGTAAGCCAATTTTCTGTGTACATGTTTGTGCCTAATGGCAGCGGTACAGGCTGATTGGCATGTAATAGCGCAGCTTCTCCATTACATGTCATTTTGTGGTTTGACGGGCATTCAGGTTTGGGAGTGTATTTGTTGCGCCAGAGACGCTGGAAAGCTGAAGCTTAAGACGCGCTTACTTTATTTCTTCGGGACTCAAATGTGAAATGTCACTCCTTCTTTATGACATGAAGAGTATGTCTTGCCGAGACACAACAAAGGTCAAAATGATGACCGAATGAAACATGGCTTTTAATAAGATAGATCCAGAAAGCTGTAACAATGCTGTAATGTAATCTGCAATGCTGTAACAGATTGTGCAATGAGATTTTGTGACTTGGGGAATATATATTGCAATATATATATATATAATTAAATCCGTACGCAACAAAAACAAGTATTTGAAATCTACATTTTCAATTCGATGTGCACTTCCCCTCCAATTTCACCTGTCACAACTCAAAATGGGGAAGATTATCTCTGTTGTTGCCTAATAAAATTATGCTGCAGATGCTTATTTGACAGGAGCATCTACAGTATGTCTTTGTCTCTTTAATAACTCGGCTATGGTGGAGACTCAACGCTGCCTGTGACTTCATGCATGTGTGTGTATTTACATTTCCCCCTGATATATAAAGTGTAATTGAGAGCGTATGTGTGTTTGAATGAAGATACTGCAAGTAAGAATAAAGACAGTGTTTGTACATAGCTTCAGTTGTAAGTTAAACAATATCAGTGGCCTTACCACAACTGCGTCAGTGTTTAGGAGGCTTTGGGATGCTCTGTGTTAACAGATTCAAATATTTCCCTCTCAGGTCATGTCTTTGGGTTCCAGATGTTTCATGCAAGCTGGGATTTTTTTCAAGGGAATCTGTTTTATTGTAGTTGATCTGAAATACTCAATAGTAGAGCAGGCATCTCTTATGAATGCTGGAAACATCTCAGCCTTTCATGGGGATGTAAAGGACACTGGATCTTTTGTTAAACCATCCCTCAACTGCATACTCAGAAATCAGAAGACCAATGAGCAGCAACCTCAGTGTGCAATGAATGATCTGCGACTCGAGCACCTGGACATCTCAACGCCTCTCACCAAGTCTTGTACTTGAGACTTGAAATATCCTGGTGCAAAATATGAAAATAATAACGTTCAAATACTGTACTTGGCTGATGAGTCAGACATGCTTGGAACTGCATTTCAGTTTACGTGCATATCTGCTCTCAGGACGAGACGCGTGTTCCAGATGAACGAGAGCTTTTGAAATATGAGGCAATGGCTCCCAGTAAATTAAAACTGTGTAGCCAATTGTAAATAGGCTTAATTTTGCCCAGCTGGAATATTAGAGTGCAGATTACATGCTCATGCATAAGTAATGTTTAAATTGTGTAATATATTGCAAACTGGTATACTTTGCTGTAATGGGTATTATGCGCTGAGAACAGTGAGCATGTTTCCTTTTGATACAATTAACAGTGTTTGTACAGTGTTTCAAATAGCATCACCTGACACTGCAACTATTTGTTTGTTTGTTCACATGTCAGAATGTATAACTGTGAAGACATTTTCCAAAAAGAATGTACTCTCATATATTGCAGTTTTATAAAATCACATTCCCAAGTTAGACCAAACCTGTAAAATAGCTGCTGGCGTACACACAAATAAAAATACTCAAAATAATAATACTAACAACAAAATAATAAATATGATTGTTATTTATTGTTGTTATTATTGTGTGTCACTTTATAAAAAGCAATGTTACAAAATGCTTCAGATAAAATATTTTCTAAAACTGTTGAAATAAAAACATAATTAGAGATGGATCTAAAATGACTTAAAACACTGGATGGTGAGAAGGCTTCTTTAAAAGTGGGTAGACAGTGGCATATGTAATATTAGAAGGAACGTTAATGGGCATAAGTTAATGACAGCTCATGTACCATCTAAAAAAAAACGTTTTGAAACGTGAATTCAGCCTGAAGGAAATGCAGATAACTTTGTGCACTGTGGAAACAAACAATAGTTTATTCAGAGATTTTAATGAAGTTAGTTAAGGTTGATGGTGGGAAGGAATTTGAATCATGCACTCTGAATTCAAACTTAAACTCTAACCAAATCTCCACAATTATGGTTTCAAAAACAGTTCTGAGATCTTGACCCTATTCGGCAGTTATATCAGAAAATGTCCGTGCAAAAATATCTTGCTTCCTTTTTTTGCACGCCGATAAGATGGAGCTATGGAGTCTATAATAAGAGTATGCAAATAATATTACATTCACTGACTCACTCTTTAATGATTGACTGGTATGTAGAGGTGTCTTTAGTAAAAGTGAGTCAAAACAGAGCAAAGACACAACTTGAGGGGTTGGGAGTGGATCAGTCTGTTTTAGGTTCAGGAGAGGTGGCTTGAAGCTGGAGGTGCATTGGGATTGACAATATTAACCAAATTATAATCATCCAGATAGAAACCACAGGCCTCAAGTAGGAATCCAATAGTACGTTTGAAGAAGTCAATTTGGAGAAAGAGGGGCAACAAAGAGCAAAAGCAAGTTGTACCATAATGGATGGCAGTTATTGTGTCAAATAAAACAAAGACTCCCCCAAGTAGAGAAGCAGCCAAGTGAAATCATTGTTGTGTTTTCCTGCTTAAACCTGCCGTTCTTTGTTGGTTTAAAAATGAGGGTGAAGACTCAACGAGAGGGGAGCATTTGTCAGGTTTAATCCTCAACTCCCTATGAATAAACGTGTCAATTCAATCAGAGAAGAAGAAATCTTTGAAGCTAAAAATGCATATTAGCTATAGCAACCTGACAGTTAGTAAACAGAATTGAGCTGATGCAATAGCAGGGAGTGGAGAAATAACTGTGTGGCTAGACAGCAGAATGTGTTTGTGTTAATTGCCATTGAGTAATCCCGCCAAGAATGAATGATTTAGTGAGCGATCATGTTGTGGAAATAAAAAAAACTATCACCAGTAGGCGTAGCAGCAGGACACGCCCTGTCAGAGACGGAGCGATGAAGGAGCCACGGTGCTGGGGTCGGGTCTATCTGGGGAAAACATCAATTGAGGCTGAAAATAATAAAGTCACTCAAATTATACTGAACTCTTCCAGCATGAACGTACACCATAATGTTTAAAAAGTGCCAATTTGGTCCTGAAAGAATCAAAATTCAAATCCAGTGGCTAAATTTTACATTGTAATGTTTTGCATAAGACAATGGCTAAAATGTTCAGAACACCTCGTGGTGGGAGTGGGACTTGACAGGACACGATTTAGACTGTGGAAGTGCAAAGTGGATTTTAGTGGATTATCAGGCCATTTTGTTCTATCACAGTCTGGACAAAGCGATTTAAGTCAAGGAGAGCAGAAATTAGTCCAACAGATGGAATCATCCAACAATTAAAATCTCTTGTTGCTCTGATTCTGGGTTTCTTTTATTGGCCAATATCTTTGATCTAAATATATAGCCAGTTATTGATGAACACATTGAGGACAATATACCTCAATGTCACACACACAGGATGAACTGCTTGGAAAGACATTCACCAGCACAACCTCAGAGATGGGGCCTGCTGGGATGGATCAGTCTCCAGTAAGAAGGTTTGAATACATTCATTCCTTTTCTTAACCGCGTGCTCATCGCAGGGAAACACAGACAGACAATCATTCACACACACTGACACCTACGTACCATTTAGTGTAACCAATTCACTTAAGTTGCATGTTTATGTTGGTGGGAGGAAGCCGGAGAACCCGGAGAAGACCCACGCAGACACGGGGAGAACATGCAAACTCCTCACGGAAAGACCCCAAGTTGGATTTGAACCTGTGACCATCATGCTGCGCCACCATCCTTCCCCGATAACTAAGACATCCTTTCAGTAAATGGAGCGAGAGTTGCTGGACAGCGATGTTGAAACTTGCTTCCCCCATCGTCACCTGCGCTGCCTTGGTGGCCTGAATGATGCAATCCAAATGCCCCGTTACACTGCAGCCTGAGACAGTGATGTGGCTCTGAGTCACTTGGTAACACACGTCAGACACATCCACATCCACACACACACATGCTCACACAAACGCACAAGCACCTGACGTAGTGTTTGATGGAGTTAGACACCATGGCAACAGAGCGGTGACTCTTTCTGTCCTGTGAGTGGACTGAAGCTGTGGAGGAGGGCAGATAAAGCTACCAGTTTTAAGTGTTCCGAGCCTCTCTGTCTCTTTTTTGATTTCCATTTTGACTTCACCATCACTACTATGTAAATGCGATGTTTGTCTTTGTCTTACATCATAAGTTAAAATAAAAAGAGATCGAGAAGGAAGAAGTGTGGCCAACAGGCATTTTTTAAAGGCATTGATTGCGGATTGCGCGGTATTTGTTGACATATTACTTTCATGTCGCTCTTGTTACACGCGCACTTGGTCCATCGCCTGTTTCAATCAAAAAAATCAAAAATCAAACATGTATTATCTGCTTGTATCTTTTTCTGGCTCCTCTCAAACCTTTTGTAAAATGCCGCACTCCCTCTCTGCTCCTGTCAGTCATGTTTTATTGAGATAGTGGCAGCATATGGGGTGGGCGGGGGGGGGGGCGCATGCAGGTGGACAGCACAAACGGCATCTGAATGAGATTTAATGCCTGCAAATCCAGATGGTTGAGAAACCGCAAGGAAAACGAGAAGGGATATGGAGGTTTAGTGGAACACAGCGAGTAAATTACATTTTGGTTTCCTGTATCATTTTCACAGTCTGATTGTCAGCATTTGTTATGACACAGGTACTTGCACCCGCACAGCGTGAAATAGTGAGAACGTGGCTGTTGAGAGAAGTTTGCCCGAGTTCCTCCTCTCCTCTCCTCTCCTCTCCTCATGTGAGCTGCGAGAGGTGAACTTGCTGCATGCATGCTGTGGATAAATTATGTGTGACATGTTTAGCTATGCTGCCTTAAATGGAGACTGGTGTATCTGAATACAGTGGGCTTCTGCCAAGAGGGAGGGTGGTGGAAGCAAGTGAGTGAAGGACACAGAGGGAAGGAGGAAGAGGAGGAGGAAGGAAATGAGGCAGGGGAGGGCGAAAAGCAAAGGAAAAAGGAGGGAGGAGGGGCAGTGACAGGGGGGGGGGGGGGGGGGGTGAAAGAGAGTGAAGCAAGCATGAGGTTTTCACTTTCCATTCTGCCCTCAGTAGCAGTCAGATGAGTCCTTGCAGAAATACAGTAAGTCTTTGCTGCTTCCTCGCTTTAAGTCTGATGTTGTGTGTTTCTAGGTGTCGGGTTGACATTTGTTTTGGTTTCCACTCAGACTGTCCCTGCTTGCCCTTTTTACTTCTTTTTATTTTTATAATTCACCATCTGGACGGATCTGTGATGTGTAGTCTCTTTGTGAGTACGTACACAAACGGCCACCATGCTTTATTGTTATTTTGTGGTAGTGCTGGGCAGGACAGTGCTTTTGATGTGGAATCGAGCTGAGCGGACTAAAGAAGAGGAAACATTAGTGTTTAATGTTCGGCATGCAGAGAGACACACACAGACTCACACCCGCACACAAACACACACTGGCACACATTCCTGCTCTGGCAGACTACACTCTGTCTTCTCATTGTCTCTTGGGTTATCCTGAAATCCAGCTGTGTCACTCCAACTTTTGACACTCAAGCTAAACATGGACACATGAATGAAAACACATGCCGACTCACTCAGAATCACACACACCAACAGTACGACACTCCCCCTGTATAATGAATGGACTACTCGTGCTTGCACTACAGCTGCCCTTAGGAAATGATTACAGTCCTTCATCTACCCAGTCTGCACCCGTATGTTGGACAAGTGCATGAACACACAAGGGTGAAAGCGTCAAAATGTTTAGTAAAACTTGTTTCCATTGAGAATGCTAGCAAATAAGTGCATGATGATAGATGTGTAATCGATATTTAATCCTGTCAGTCACAACTCTGAGTTTTACATTTACGTAGGATTTAGGTTTATTTCATTTCCACTAAAAACCTAATGACGTGCACGATATTTGATTGAAAGTATCTGAGATGCATTATTGTTAAGGTCTCTATGCTAAGTGGTTAACCCATTCATCATGCACTCATTTGTCATTGTGGGAACCTGATCAGCTGTTCATACCTTCTGATGCCAGTATTCCAACTGAATGGAAGTTATGATGAAACATGCCACCTAATGTGAGAACAAACTGGAATGACTGCAGCTCTTAACCTAACAGCTGGTTGCTTTTCTCAAAGTTAGCAAAGTTGCTCCTCAATAACTTTCGCGACCAGACTTTCTGCAGACACATTTCACAACTAGAGTGGAACACAGGAGAGCGCCGGCCCCTGCCAAGCCCCCCAGCCACAAGCTTTTGGCGATATTGAATCCTGCAATATTAAACAAAACAAAAACAAAAAACACGGAAAAAGATTTCTGGATCTTCCTTTTTATCTGGATCCAAACCAAAATATATTATTTTTTCACCCACTCTCTGTCCTTCCATTTTCATGGACTTTCATCCAGCAGCTTTCCGAGTCCCACAAATAAACAAACACAAGCAACAAAGAAAGGCCTTACACTTGTTAGCTGCTTTTTCAAGGAGGCGACTGTGTGTCAATACTACCTTAGTTTGCAAATATAATTGCAATTTTCCAATATGAAAGAGAATTGCTGAAATCTATTTTAGTCATTAGGGAATAGACATCACACAATCCCTCCTTGTTGTTTCCCATACACCCTCCTTTTACCCTGTAAACTCCACACCTCCGACCCCTCCACCCCCCCCCCCCCCACGCCATCTGTCTTGTCTTCTTCTATCTGATTTTCTTACATCTTCCTCTGTTTCTCTTTTGGTGTCAGTCTCCCAGTGGGTTGAAGAAGCTTCTCTGCAGAATCAGAGCAGGCGGATCTACAAGGTCATTAGAATAGCTGGATGGCAGAGATGCGCAAATGCATATTGAATTTCACAGCCCACATGACCCTGACTAAACAACTGCATGCGAGAGACGAGGAAGAAGATGCCTGCGTACCTGGGTTTGACTTTCTGTTTGATTGAAAATAATATATATTTTTTTACCTTGTTTTTTTTTTGGGGGGGGGGGGGGTTCTGTTTTTTTGCCCGCCTTGTTTCATTACTAAACTAAACTGTCCTTTAGCAGTGATGTCATCCCTGCGCTGTCCTCAGCCAGCATGGGGCAGTCTATTGAATGCTGATGAATGCAGTGTGCTTGCGTGCATGATTGAAAATGTCCGTGTTTTGTACATCATGACATGAGCACTCATTTGAATTCCAAATTCAATTATCAAGAAAAAAAGATAAATCTGCTGCGATCGGGAAGACAGGATGTGAGTGTAGTGAGTGATGCTCTGAGCACCGCAGACAGATTGTCTGCCATGTGCTGCGGGTAAAAGTGGAAGACGTGGTCTAAGGCCCCTGCTATTCGCCCCTAATTACCCCATAAATGAGTAATTAGTTCTACATTCATAACTATTAAGTTGATGAATCAGAATGCTATCAGGCAAGTAGTAAAATGCTAGTAATATTACAACATAATGCGGCATAGCATGTTGTATATATATATTTTAGAATAGTAATTCTAGTCAGGAACACACCTTTCAGGTATTGTCAATGTAGCAACATCAGGCTAATTTCAAGTCGACAGCTGCTACAGTCGCTCAGGAGTAACAGGCTAGTCATTTCTCATTTTGGTACTAGTACTAGAAGGCGGTTCTTTTTTGTCACATTTAATCTGGAAAAAGACTGGTAATCAGTTCCTAAGATATAAACCAACACTTGGAGCCTGCTGATCAAGGTGCACACCGATTGATTTTCAACTGCAGTGCTTTTGTCTCTATTTTGATACTATGTTGTTTATCGGACCAATCGTCCAGCAACCCCGTCGGCCCATGCTAGTAAATGCATTTGTCTCCACTGAGGAGCCCTATGTTATTTCCACAGATTAAGATGTCAATCTGAATTATGGACCATTGACAGCAGAGGAGTACAGATTATCCCCCGTTAGGCCAAATCACGAGAGAGGAACTCGGTACTTCATGTGTGCTGATGCGATTAGGGTGACTGGTGGTAGATCATTTATTTTGAGGAGCATCCATTCCATTTCAGTAAAAAAAAAAAGAAACAAATCCAATCTGCAGAATGAGAAGAATTCACATGCGGCCTGATACTTAACATTAACCGAGTGAGCGTCCTAATTTGTGCAGCTATTCAAGTCCTTAACAGTAATAATCTTTCTGTTAGCAAAACGTCTCCTGTCAAGGCTTTTCTTAACCTCTTAAATGAATTTCATCTTGTCGTGTTACTTTCTGTCTGAACCCCTCACCCACCCTGTGCTGTCGGATCATTCAACACTCTCCACTCTGCCTTCCCTGGCTGTGCCATTTTTTTTTACCTCTCCTCTGTCTCTCCTCCATCCATCTACACCTTCCTTGTTTTTATTCATAATTTTCTTATAAAAAAACAACATACTTTCAGTCACCTACCCATGTTTCAAATATCACACGTGAAGCTTTTTCTAAGTGCTCACTATTTTTCCTCTGGCATCTGTCTGTCTGTCTCAGTCTTAACCCATCTGTCTACGTATTTGTCTTTCTATTTCTCTGACTCCTCTGCTTTTTCCTCCAATCATTCTTTATCTACCCCCCACCCACCGACACACACACACATATACTCTCTCTCTCACGCACACCTTCTCCATTGCTATTCCTGAGAGGAGTAGACTGGTCTGGCAGTGGGTTGGTTTATGCCCATGAACTTAATGACACCCTCGCTACCACTGCATTACACCACACTGGCAATACCAATGTCAGGTAGTCACACTGCAGTAGCGATTAGAATAACAAGCAGCTGAACTGGTGAGCAAAATATTTGCGTGCAATCAATTGTGAATTGCCCTTTCACATGCAGAATACATGTATGTTACACTTGACTGCCCTTAATCCTTCCCTTCCCCTCTGCTTGAATTACAGATGAAGAAAATAGTCATAGATTGTGTGTGTGTGTGTGTGTGAGAGAGAGAGCATGCACTAGAGACAGTTGATGCTGCGCATATGCATACATATAACTCATACTGTCTCTTGAACTTAAATGCACCCTCTCTTCATCTTCATAGCTGCGTATTCTCCGTAGATGAAGCGGATCTGCTGTCCCACGGTTTGTGATCATTACTAATGTGTGTGTGTGTGTGTGTGAGTGTGCACAGGCGTGTTTATCACATTCCAGGGAATGGAATGGAGTCTTAGATTACCCTGATGGTACAATCTACGGAAACATCGTCATAATGGAGTATCATTTTCAGTGCTGACCAGCATTCAGTCACGCACTGAAGACAGCCAGATCAAATCGCCAGCTTGCAAGGGTGCGAGCCTTTATATTCATGTGTGAGAATAATTAATACTACTGCCCCCTCAGCAAGGAATTTGAGCTCATTACCCTCTCTGCAATGTCCATCACTCGGCGTTCCTGAGGCAGTTAAGGCAGAATGTCTTTCTAATATTGTGACTGAGACACTTTCGATTGATGGAAACTTAACATATTATCTTTGGCTAAAATAAATTGAGAGCTTTTCCCTTCAAGTCTGCAATTTCTGTATCAGAGAGAACCTGTGCAAACCTTCTTGTTGTGGCAGGATCACCCTGCTGACCCGAGCTATTGAGATATAGACGATTAATCTATCATGTTAGTGTTTTTCAAACAAATGGGAAAAAAAGACAATTGATAATTAGTGAAATGATTAAATTTATAATTTAACAGTGTTGAGATCATTAAAACTGTGGTTTCCCTGCTTGCCCAGGATCAAGCCTCTGTCTTTCAGCGTGAATCTCAGCATTAAAACTCAAGTGCACCTCATATCAACAGCTAAAGAGAAAACAAAAAATAGAAATGAAACAAAACTTTACGTCAGCTTTTATGCTGTAACGTTTAAGACAAGTCTTTATTTGTGTTTGTGTTTTGGTAACTTCGTGACATCAGGACTTTGGTATATTTGTAATGTCCCTCAGCCTCCCCTGCCTCTTTTTCCGCAAGTTATTACCTTTGCTGGTTGATCTGATGGTGTAATAATATCTCCTGCCTCCAGCTACAGGAAATGGCGCTATGCATTATTCATGGCTGCTAAGATGCTTATTGATGACTCCTTTATTTATATATTTCCTCAGTTGCCAGATTCATTCCTCATTTTAACCCTTTTGTTTGAATTCTCTATTTTGATCTGAGCCTCTCCTCCATCAAGCGGGGCAGTACTTGTTGATGGCAATATAGTTCAGTGTGGCACAGCATACATGCCTTTGGTGCTGGATCTTTTAAATATACGAGTTTCATTTATTAAAAGTTGCCCTTCTTCATTGGGTGCTGATGCTCTTGGCTTTCAGTTTTTTTTAAATAGCTATTTATACTCAGATGTAAGTCCTGTATTAAAATCCAAAGAAAACATAACTGTGAAAAAGCTATTATGACATTTCCTCAGGACTCAGGATAAGTTTATTTAAACAAAATATGTTTACATTATCTGGGTAAATGCTTCATTTTCATTCATGCAGTAATTATAAATGGGGCATATTTTCTTCTATACTGGTGCATTGAGTTCATTACTGCTGGGGTGTTGATGAGTTTTTCCTCTCCGAACACAAATATCCGGTCTGCTTAAACCAGAGACCTCTGAAACAGCAATGGGACGACGATGAGAGAAACATGCTTGAAATGCAGGCGGTTTCATTGATTGGTTTTGCATATTTTTGGAAGTTGGAGGAAACTGTTCAAACAAATGCCGCACAGATGGGATTCGAACCCGGTACCTTCTTGCTGTGAGGCGACAGAGCCGCCCAATACGCCACCGTGCCACCCTGTACTCCAGCATTATTGAAACTTTTGGTTTGCTCTCACGCTTTGGAGAAACTTGCATCTAATTTTACAGAACACAAACAACTTAATATTCGATCTTTAATGAATGATCAGTCACGGCTGTCAGGACTATAGTTCAAAGTAAATGGAGAAACTAAATAGTGATAAATAGTAATTACATTTTTCATTTATTAATTCATATTTTATAAACTTGGTGGAAGTGATTTATGAACCACTGGATATATTGGAAACACATTATGTTCTGTCGGCTCCTGTTCTCTCTTTTCTTTCTGTTTTTGTCTCTACTCGTCTGTTCTTGGCTCTCTCTCCCTTGCTTCTATTCACTCTCTTTCTCTCTCTCTCTCTTGACTGCTATGCGTCTTAGGTTCAGTTCAAGGTTTCTGCCTGTTAAATGGGAGATTTGCCTTGCCTCAAAGTGCTCACTCTTGTGGGACTCTTGTATACTCTAACGAGGTTTAAAAAGAACCTTATCCCATGATGCAACACACTCGGATAAGTTTGTCTTATCGTATTGTCACCACAGTTCCAAGGCATGCCTACTCAGATTATTGTGGCCAGATATGAAATATGAAGGCTGTTTTTTTTTACCTATTGTGCATGAAATATCTTCATTTCATTATTTAGATATGTGTGACATTCCGTCATAATGAATGAATGAATGAATTCTTGAGTTATGACTCGCAGTGTTCCAAGAGGTCGTATTGACCTTCAAATTAGTTCATGTTTGAGTCCAAGTAGTCGCTCCACATTTCTAAGACTACATGAATGACTCGTCAGTGGGGTTTCTCTAAATAAGGTTTCCCTGGTTTACATGGAAGTCACACTAATGCTCTCGTGTCAGCATTTCTGTAAAAGCATGACTGCACCTCTGAGTGCTGGCGACTGAAAAGTGATGTAACCATATGTGGGATGTTGGTTTGACGAAACTCACTGAAACTGTATCGGCTGTGGGAGTTTTTGAGGGCCAACCTGTTCTATAAACATCCGGATGAAGGAATGTTTGTGATCTCTCGTGCTCTGCCTCTGATATCGAGCTCATCTTGTCTCCCTTGTAGCAGCAGCGATGCTGGAACCATCTCGCCAGCTGTTTTGTCGTTTTCCAATCTCACCAGGGATGCGTGGATTGATAAGTGAATAATGAACGCGTTTGCCGTAGATGTCTGTAAAGAGCTATGTGTTTCTTGTGTGGCATTTCCTTTCACAACACAGGCAAATCTCAGTTGATTATTATGAATGATTCTGTTTTCAAAATCAGTCTGCCGGTAATCAGTATTTTCCTCAAGCAAGGAGGTAATGTTTCATTGATTTGTTTGTTTCCTAGTAGGATTACTCAGAAACTACTGAATACAATGTCCATGTAACTTGGCGGTAGGACAATATCTGACAGTTTTTGGTGTAGATCTGAATAGTCAGACACAGGACCTTTTTTGGTTGTTTTTTTTTGATCAATTGATTGTCGAATATGATTAATAGTTATTCTAAAAATACGGATTTTATTTTGACTATAAATCTAAAACCGTACTAGGTTATAATATGTCTGCAAAAATTTCTGCTGACCTTCCAGCCAAAATGATGTTTATTTTATCAAATGCAGAGCAAACGCCTGTGAGTTCAATCCCAACCAGACTGAAAACCATCTCAGAAGTATAACTTCCTACCTTTGGGATCAGGGGATAACACATTATCATTGTGTGTTGCCACTTTTCTTCCATTAGATCATATTTATGAAAGATACCTGAGTCGTGGCGAGTCTGTGATCCTTTTCTTTCTATAAGTATTCGTGAGGCGCCACCCCGTCCTCACGAGGACAGCTGGGCACAATGGTCAGCAGCTTTTATTACTGTCTGAAATCAGCACATACGTCATACATTTTAACACCTTCCATCGCCATGGCAGCAGCCTTTCACTACTCTTACACCATTATTTTCACATCTGTTACCGGGCGGCAGTGGCTTGGCTTGGGAACTGGAGGGTCACTGGCTCAAGTCCCAAGTCCAACAAAAATAATTAGGTACTGTTATGTAGAGTGTGGGCATAAGTTGGGCCCCGTTTCGAGCACAAACAGGGCCTCCTTTCTTTACACAGATACACAGCAGGATTTCCATGTAACTTTGTGAGAGGGCGGAGTTTGGGTCTGTCAAGCAGGAGCAGCCGTGTGTCTGATTATTCCTCCACGGCAAGGAGATTTGCAGTCGACAGATTTTAGTTTTGAATATAATACTATTTACTTCTTATTGTGTCCAGTGTCACCAATCCACAAACAGAGGCTGTTTCATTGTGTTTTTAATCTCCCTCTCTCCATGTATTCCTTTGAAATGAATTGTCTACGCTGAGCTTAACTGCTAGCGATGCGGTACTTGATTTGATTTTCCAGTCGAGTTCTGTGAGACTTCCAAGAGAATGACTGGAAAAATATGTTTGAATGAAGCGGTGTGTGTGAATGCAAAAATGTGCCTGTGTGTGTGTGTGTGTGTGTGTTAAGCCCGGCTCCACTGACACTCTTCCCTCCTTCTCCACAGAGAGAAGTGCCTTCCTTGGTCGAACCTGAAGTCCCCGTCCTCACAAGGAGCACGGGGACGGCCATTACTGCCAAACCCATCTACTGGGCCTGACTCCGCATCACCGACACCTCCCTCCATCTTTCTGCTGCCTGCCTGCCTGCCAGACCTGTCTCCCTCCATGCCTCTCAGCCCCTCCTCTACGGGAGTCGACCCTTCCTTGCTCAGTCTCAGACAGACCTGATACCGAAGACAAGCAGCTTTAATCGGTGGCTGTGAGCAGAGCAAGATTGTCTCTCCGCTGCCCCTTCACCACAGCCTTCCCGTGCTCATCATCCCCCTGTCCCTCCTTCTTCTTCTACTCCTCCAACGTTTTCATCATAGGCCAATTCAATCAATAATGTTTTTTGCCATTTGTCTCGTCTGACATTTCGGTCAGGGAAGGAGGTGATAGAGGGGCCTAGCAAGGGAGCGAGATCACACAGTACAGCTCCGTGGCGGTCACCAGCCGTGGCCTTGCATGTTTGATAGGCGGGGAAGGATTCCTATTACAGCCACAGATTCTTAGGATGGCCCTCGGGTGGTAGGTGAGTCCCAGGCCTCACAGGCGGCACCTCAGAATCAGACTCTGGGGACAAAGCCACTTAAAACTTCCTTTTCCCATGTCCTATTTTTTCTCATCATTTGTCCCAGTGTCATTAGAAACATACAGACATAAACATAATTGCTGGACGCCTACTGCTCTCGACCGACCCCTCCGGCCTGGTTCAGAATGGCGGTGAATGTAACACCGGTGCGGGATACGAAATGGCTGACGTTAGAGGTTTGTCGGGAATTCCAGAGAGGGACCTGCTCACGGCCAGACAGTGAATGCAAGTTTGCCCACCCTGCCAAGAGCTGCCATGTGGAAAATGGCCGAGTCATCGCCTGCTTTGACTCGCTGAAGGTGAGTAAGGCGGCAAACACCTGCAGTGTTTCACCATCACTTTCTTTTCTTCTAACTTCGTGAGTCTCCGGTGTCGATGGGTCTTCATAATGTGTTGAGTTGCACTTTGGGAGGTTCAGGGGGTGCTGGAACATCTTTCACCTCGAGAGAAGTTTTATGCGTACACGGGAATTGTATTGAGTTTTATTCGAGGCATCCTGCTTCAAGTTGCAAAGATTGATTTTGTTGAAAAGTGTTTCATTGTTTATTGTGGATAAATATACATCTTTATGAATACTAGAGAGAAAGAAAGTGTGTGTGTCTCTGTGTGCGTGTGTGTTTGATTAGACAGGGGTGGATCTATGATTTTTATAACATACGGGATACGGCCCATAAAGACAAAAGAAATGACAGGAAAGCAGAATTTCAGGGGCCAATCAGATTGCACCTGGGGCGAGCACTACTCTGGGCCGTGGATCCTGGAACCTGGACCCTCTGACACCAGAGTTTCCTCCGCAGGTGCAAAACTCACAGAACTATTGATGATCACATTGAAAATGTTTCATTCGGCTTGTTGATCATCATATCGAGACAAAAGGGGAGTCGTGGAAGTAGGGAAGCACATGCTGTGTTTCGTGTTTGTACGCGAGTCTGTAAGTGTAAGTCTGTTATTTTGAGGCAGTGCTTCTCAATTATTTTCTGTCGCGCCCGCCCTAGGAAGAAAAAAACATACAGACTGCAGCTACACCAATGATTGGTGATAATTCTACATCATCACAAACTGGGGGGGGGGGGGGACTAGAAGCAAAAAAGGCAGAATTTAAATGCTCCAGATGAAACTTGATGTCTTGTGTCACAGAGATGTGAAGTAATGATTCATATTACTGTAACTCCTAAATCTACAGTTTCGGATGCCAATCATTGTGAATTGTGTGAGCTGGCCGCACTCTTAATTCAGCAACAGTGAGCGCTGTAAATGCTCGTATCTGAACACAGCTGCATGTGCATGTACACACAGAACAAGGGTTTCATGCACAACACCCAGCCTAACTCTGTGCCACTCCATGCCGCTGCCTTGTGGTTCCAGGTCATGGAAGCGTGTTGGGAATGGCATCATCAGTCAAATTAATCTGGGCATTTTGGCTCAAGGGAGCGTAAGATTTATTCTGCCTACTGTGCTATGCATGGCGTCTCTCTCCCCTATCTGATTGGCAAGCAGGGTGTTATTCAGTGTAACTGGAGGCGAGAGCTGGAAGTCAGTCAAACTGGACCAAGCCACAGCTTATTTTGGTTTAGAAATGGTGGTGGTGATATTAAACCAGGCACTATGTTATCACAGTTCTTGCCGGCTTGGTTGGTTAGGATTTTGTCAGGACAGGTAAGGCAGGAATGGGTAAGGGGGCTGCCCTGCTGGTGCAGCAGAGACTGTAGGGAAGCAGCAGGCCGAGAGCCCTTCCGTGTGCCCATTACCAGGGCATTCCACAAGATTGCACCCCTCCCTGCTTCTCTGACAGATTGATTGATCGGCTCGATCTACAGATGAATTCATAACACAGAGCTTAACATGGGGAGAAGGTAGCCACCGGATTCTGGAAGCCCCGCAGAAGCGTGTGGAAGGAACATTCTTTTTTTAAATCGCTACCCTCCATGACGGCTTGAGAGAGTCATGGAGGGTAGCTCCCTCTATTGCTGGAGTACTAGAAGTCTGGTGATGGTTCGTATTTCAGCTCAGTTTACGTTTAAAGGTTCATCACTCTGCTTTTGTCATTTTAACATACTTTAAGATTTCTTGCCTTCTCATTGTGGACCTCCCCAGGCAGGCACCAATTATTTCTTGAACGAGCTTTCTGAAGACGTCAGCGCCCAACAACACAAAACACAATTTTGGCACGTAGATGTTTTTCTAATTTCCAACATGTAGCCACTCATTCTCGCTCGCACCCACTCGCCATCTGTAACTTCATTTGGGCCGTTTCCATTGGAATGCCAAATAAAATCCACACAAACACACACACACCTCAGATAAGACGCAGCCACCGATCCCACGAGCTGAGCACAATGGATGAAATGTGTCATGTGCTTTCTCTCTCACTCTTTCACAAATGTTTTTAATGTTAAATTAAGTTTACTCGTATGTCCAAGATGCACAAAGGAAATCATGAACTAATATGACATGCGACAAGATGCCACTAGTTTTTAATTTTACACAGGCCCTTTTCCAGCACTTATTTTCACCCATTTTGCCATCTGGACTTTTACCAGACATTTAGCTCATGCATACTTACCAACAATTCCTGCAACGTGATTAAATGTTCTGTTGTTTAGCAGATGGGAACGAGAGCCCGAGGAGCTTTATCGCACTCCTCTTCAGGTATAAGCTCTACAGGTGGGTTGAAGTAACTATATTAAATATGCATCAGGATTTACAGTTTTGCTAAGGGATAATACAACGAGACCTGCATAGAGGCTGGTTGCAGCTTGAACACGGGGTGTTTGCATGAGCTGCTGTCTCATCCAACAGGAATTGAGCAGCTTGTTGTTATTAGCAGTTGGAAATGAACATGGTTTCATTGTAAGAGAACAAAAAGCAATCCGGGGTTTTCAGGCTGACGGAAACAAGAGGCTGTGATGGGAAACAGGTGAGGGTGAGTCAAAGAGTCACTGCAGGAGCCCCACAGCAGCGCGAAGGATGAGCTCCTGGTGGCTGTGCATCCTTTCTACTGGCGTGGAAATGCTTTTTTTCTTTGAAATGCCTTTATTGATATCCATTGCATCTGCCCAAAGACGCTGCTCTACAAAGAATATATGAGAGGGCCGAAAATCTAACGAACCACTCTAAGCAACCAGAATGGCATAATATTAAAGTCACTCATTTAAAGTAATTTATTCAGTACTGTGAAGAAATTAAGATTTTAGGGGAAGATATTTGATTTAAGTTTCAGAGAACACTCAATATTTTCATTCTTATGCCGATTACATTTTATCCTAATGATTTTTACCTCCTCCGAGGCGGGGCTGATGCAATTGCAGGCGTTTGTCTGTCCGTCCGTCCATCCATCTGTTAGTGAAATACCTCGAAAGGTTCTGGAAGGATCTTGATGAAATGTTGGGAATGTTTCCAGGAACAGATAATAAAATGTCAAACTGATCCAGAAGAGATCCTGGATTCTGGATCAGTTTGGCATTTTCCATAACATTGCAGTCAATGGAGCCAATGTTTATAGACTTTGACACAGTCATGCAGGGTGGAGACGTCTATCTCACCACCGAATTTCATCCAGATCAAATCCAGAATGACGTTAGGAAAAAATACAAAATTTTAAAATTCAAAACCCCGTTTACGGATTCAAAAATCTATTGCAAATACACATCAACTCTGATTCACTTTTAGTTTTCATGGTTGGTGTATAAAGATACCAATAACAATTGAGAACCTTTTGGTGATGATCCAGATCACCATGTGGACGGTTTAAATCCAGTTATGAGGGGAATGAGCTGCTCGGCGGAGGCCTGCGCTCTCTGAGTGCTTTTGAGGTTACTCTCTGCTATCATGCAATCTGATAAGCACACCCATGAACTACTACTTAGTTTTAAAGTAAACAAATTATATGACCAACTTTTATTGCCCAGGGATATAAATCTTTTGTTTTATAAGGGCTCTTACAGGAAATGGTCTGTGACTAATTTATATGCTTTTTCTATGTCACCCTCCTCGTTTCAAAGCAACATTTGTTGCACGGACAAATTAGATTTTTCACATGAAACAATTTGACCAGTCTTCAACCTCAGTGCTCATCAGGCATAATAAATAATTAATGATTACATTAGCACAAGTGTTAAAATGTAAATCCACAAGACTATTCTCATTTAAAATAATCCTATGAGTATCCATCCCATCCATGATAGGTGTGAGTATATGTGAATGGTTGTCTGTCTATGTGTGGCCCTGCGATGAACTGGCGGCTTGTCCAGGGTGTACCCCGCATCTCGCCTGTAGACTACTGGGATAGGCTGCAGCACGCCCTGTGACCAGGAAACGGACGAAGCTGTTAAGAAGATAAATTTGTTATAAAGTCATTCCAAATGAACTCCAAAGACATTTAAATAAACATTCATGAATCTACCGTCTTCACTCCATTAGTGAATCTTGGCCTCATTAAACTCCTAAATATTAGATTTAATGTTCACAGTTGCACGTTCATGCAGATGTGAAAGGCCATTGGTTGAAATCAGAAGTAGTTTAAAGCTTTGCCTAATTGTTGTTATCATGCTACTCACATGCTTTCTCATACTTACACTGGGAGCTGCTCACAGCTGTTCAGTCAATTAGGATTGATATGAAAGGAGTCTTTGCAGCACTATGGGAGCGTACGCTGACGTGTAGCATCCAAAGTGATACACCCTGAGGAAAATCCCCCCCCCCCCCCCCCCCCCCTCTCACGTTCTGTCAGTAATTGAAAGTCACCCTCATGTGTAGAAGAACTAATATGTCGTCGACGAGTGGCTGCTTCTTGCCGGACCCAGAGACCAGACTAACCAGGAAGTGGAGATGCTTTCCTTGTTCTGAAGCAATGAACGAAGTGACCACAGTGATAAAGGATGTTTTGATAGAATCCCATTAATTTGATTTAATTAAAATTTTAATCTAACTGGCTCATGGTCAAAGCTTTCATAGGATGATAACCTTATATTCTATGTTTTAAGGGGTGTTCATTTTATATATATATATATGCAATTTTTAGATTGTTACTAAGTATTATATAATATAAACAGCCAGTTCAAGAGTAAGACGACTTTTATAGAATAGAAAATAGCAGCATGGTTTTCTTCCAGCTGGCAACATAAGAAGCACATTTTCTCTCATAGAAGCAACATAGAAACCAATTATGGTTGTAGTGACTGACTTTTGCATAGGAAAACGTCTGGTCTCCAATGACTTCCTTGTTTTCAATTACTCAGGCATAATCCCATGACACAAACACAAAATAGGCTCACATTCCAGTAAGGACATTGCTAAAGAAATGTATGTATGCACGAATGTACCATGCATACTTTTATACAATATTGTGGACACTTGCTGTATTTCACAGATGCATTCTGATGTTGTATAATGGTTGCTCAAAGACAAGCTAACCAACGCTGGGAGCATTCGGTGACAGACAGAAGAATGCATGAGGCCATATGTATCCAGATTAGACCCCAGAGGAAACAATAATGTGTGTGTGTGTGTCAGTGCACAGAGAGAAGCGGTATATTGGATAAGAACTCTTTGAAAGGGAGAAACGTGCTGAACAGCGTTAATCTGCTCCATATCTGTATTCTACTGTCATGCTCTTCAGTCTTATCCTCTACTCATTACATCTGTTAATCCGTCTCCAGTCCTGCCCCCCCCGCACTCCACGCTTATTTTTCCTCTCTCTCAAGAATCCCAGACACTTTTATTTCCACTGTGCAGATTATTATATTTTTTTCTTTATTGCTTTTCATTATATTTTGGGGAGACATTTGTCTGGTTGGGCTTTTACCAACCTGCCCCAGAAAGTGATGAATCATGCTTTTATGATACTTGTCATTGTGTGCCTCATCAGACTGTCATTATATTGGGGGGGTTACTTGGGTCCATGTCCTGAATATTTCAGAACCAAGCTGTCAATGTGTGAAACTATTGTGCTGAAACATGAGCATTTTAGGGGGTTTAAGTTGTTCAATCTGAGCAGATTTTAATTTCAAGTTCCTTTCGAAGCAGCAGTAAGTGTTTTGGAATTCATCCTCTCCACAGACTTCGTTATTGGTGTGTGAATAATGCTGCATTTATGAGCGAGAACCATTTTATTTTTATTATTTTTTTCTCTCCCACTGCCCGTTTCAGTATTTCCACTTAATGTACCCAGCAGTGTAGTAAAACTCTCTTTCACTAATTTAAAAGTAATATACTGTATGATCGCAACTGTTGCTGAATACATACATGAACTTCATAATGACATTGGTTTTTGAATCCATAAATGGGGTTTTCAATGTTAAAATGTAATATTTTTTCCTGACCTCATTCTGGATCAGATCCAAAGACATTTATATGATAGTTCATATCGGACCCCTTCATGACTGTGATTTTTGGTGAGTGAATTGAATGCATATTTTACAAGATATGAAATTTTGAAAAAGACTCCATTCTATGTAGATGGGAAAATCAATATTTTGTTTTGTATCCACACCGGTATCCAGATCGCTCTCAAAATTTAATGGGATCAAAGTTAGACCAAGATCCATCCAGCAGTTTCTCCATAATCCTGCTAACAAACAGACCAAACAGATTATTTGTCATTATTTCTACCTTTATTTCTTCGCTTTGTCTGTTACCGGGTCGAGGGTTGTGCTGGAGCCTATCCCTACGTTCCTTCTGTTCTCACGTAGCTCTCTTATCAAAGGCCTTTATTAGAACAATGGAAATAAGTAAGCAGGTAAACAGCCAGCAGCCATCGACGTTGTCAGGTTCTAATCACTGACTGACTAGCCAAGTCATCCCCACATGTCTCCTCTAAATCTCTCTGTCCTTAGAGAGGCCACTATTTTTACATCCATCTGTGAATATGCTGCCTCAGCATGGAGATATGACACAACAAGATCAGAGCCAATATACAAGGGCATTCAGGATTACCCCATCGCCTCATGGAATCATCTCTCTTCCATCTTTTAGCAGCCTTCATCCTTTCAGTTTTTATCCTCCACTTAGCAAATCATTCAAGTTGTCTACGCCTTCTACTCTCAGCAAGAAAATGTGTCTGCGCTGAGTTTTCTAGCGTTGTGTGTGTGTGTGTGTGTGTGAGTGTGCCCCATCTCTGTCTGTGTTCTCATACAAGGCTCCACGGCCCGGGATGTCTCGGCAGTCTGAAGTTAATATTAGCATCTCTGCATGTCGAGCCGCGAGGTCCCATTGCTACCGCTGCTCCTGCTGCTATCGCTGCTGTGAACAGAATACCGAACCAGTCATGGGCTGATCCATTCTTGTTAGTCTGTCTCACTCCCTCTCTCTCCGGTCTACCTCCAAGTCTTTCTTACAAGCTCACTGATCGCCTCTTCTTCCTCCCCAATGGTTCTTTTTTTCAGCTGCATTTAAATAACATCACATTTAATTCAATGAGACTGTTAAGCCAAAAAATAAAAATAAAAGAAGAAGAAGAAAGCTGTAGACAGGAAGGTGGAGAAGAAGATGGAGCGTTTGACCAACAGATCACTTGATAACTCGCGGAGAGCAAGTTGTCCTCCAATTTATTGTCCGGCTTTTGTCATTTGGCAGTGCCATAATTCTATATCGCTTCTCCTCCATCTCCCCTCAAGCTGTCTTTGACCTCCACTCTTCATCCGATCAGAGGAGTTTGGGTGCCATGTGGGCAATTTCTGACATGTAATCATTCATGACAAACAGATACTTGGATTCATATACACACAGACGAGGGTTCACAAACACTGATTGTGGGGGAACAGAGGCTCCTGTGAGCATTTACCTTAGCTAGGTAATTACATAAGAGCAGCGTTGGTCTCAGGTAATGGCATCGCCTGCCAGAACAGGCATGATGTTGGAAGCTGCCGTGTTTCTCACTGCTACTTTATGGGGCATACTTCACTGATTATACTGTATACGTGCATGCCGTCATTGCACGGCGGCTCACGTAATGGAACAAAGAAATTAAAAGTGGATGGAAAATAATTCTGGTGATTGAGGTGTAAACAAAGCCAAATGTGTATTTGTTTTGGATTTAACACACTGTGTGAGTCAGGGCGGTGATGTAGTGTTACATCACATTATACCTGAGGAAGTCTGCTCATACAGTCTGAGAGCAGCTTAGCTCAATTAGCTGCTGGAAATGTCCTGCAGGTGTGGCAGCGAGCGGCATGGCGTCACATTAGCGATGCATTCAGGCTTCAAAGGATGTGTCCCTGTAATTTGCACATAGTTTTGTATATTTGCGTGCTGTTTCACATTGCAAACGGGATCTAATTTTGATTTTTGGTTTGTTTCTTCCAGACACGCTCCACTCTCAAGGGAGTGCAGCAAACAAGGCTTGACTGAGAGTGATTTCTGTCTCCACATCTGTCATTAGCATGTTTGTTGTTTTAATTTTCTCCCCGCAATTATCAACAGGCATTCATGAATTTGTTTCCCCCCCCCAATCACGCTCTCCTTTAATTAAAAAATAATCAGGGTTGGAGGAGGGCCTCATTAAATCTCATCGTCGAGAACCATCAGCTACGAACGCAGGAGTGGGATATTTTTTTTATGTGAGCTTCTGAAAAGAACTCAGACACCTTCTCTCGCTTTATTTTGTCTGCTGAAAGACTGGATGTCGGTTTGGAGGACAGCGGAGGAACGATCAAATGATGGAGCTGAAGAAAAGGAAAGTTACCGTAAATGGAACAGAGCAATAAAAGTAAGGAAAGTGAGGGAGTGGAGAGACGAGAGCGGGAGATCATTAGAGAAGTGCTAATTAACAGAAGCCACGCTGTTTAGGAGCACTTTGTCTCCATGCAATATTGATTTGTCATGACCATTATGGAGCGGATGTTCTTTGCTACTTCCTGCCTGGGTTCTCTCTCTCGCTCTCTCTCTCTCTCTCTCTCTCTGTCCACAATAGTTAATGCATTAGACCACTGCTCACAGCGACCTGTAAAACTCACATCATCACCTTCTCGAGCTTGATCTTTATCTCCACCCTGAAACATCAAGCCGTGCAAGTCTGCAGGGAAAATAAAAAAATAGCTCGTGAAAATGACCCAAGGAGACCATTCGATCACTGAAATGCCTGCTTCTGTAATTGCGTCATCATGACATTAAATACGAGCCGGAGAGTGTGATAGCTACAGAGATCTGGGCAATGTCGACAAGGAGATTAAAGGGAGAGAAGGGAAGAGGCTGCGATGAAGTGGAGTGAGCGTGGAGGATGATGGATGGGCGCGTAGACGTCAAGTGGCGCGACACGGACAGTGATGGAAAGATAGAGAGGGGGGAAACCAGGGAGGAGATGGCGTGTGGATGGAGTGAAAGTAATAACAGAGGTGGAGAGCGTGAGAGTGAACAGGAGTTGTGTTAGTCGCCCGTTCGGTTTGTGCCACAAGTGAAGAATGTGTGTAATATCCCTTTATTGTTATGGCGCATGTTGCAGGGCTTGCTGTTTGACATTGTGATTCCTCAGAAGGCTTTAACAGGATTACTGCGATAACGGGCTCGGCCGTCAGACAGACAGAGCAGCTGTGCTGCGTTGTGTTGACACGGCTGGACACCGTGACACAAAGCATGCGTCCTTAGTAACACAGAAATTAGTCAGATCTGCAACGTTCATGCAAAACAAATAGCTTGAGCCGCAGCGTCTGACCGTTCTCATTTGATTTTGGCTTCTGTGAAACATTAAACCAGCATAGACCAGGGCCATTGTGAGACAGGCCTGCCCTGCTGCTACCCCCCCCACCTGAAGTTGTCTTTGATCAATGTGGATCGACGTGGAACAGCGTGCAGCCAGAAGGTGTTACGTGGAGGCTGGAGGGGCGTCGTCCTTCTGCTCCGTGGCGCTGGGCATGTGTGTCGGCGCAAAATATTGTACATCTAACTACCAAAATATATCCTCAACCTACAAAAGACTGCTTCTGCGTGCGTGTGTGTGTGTGTGTGTGTGTGTGTTTGTGTTCTCTCTGTCTACATCTCACTTTGGCTCTGCTGTGTGTCTTTTTTCTTTTCTTTTTTGCCTGGTAATAGACGCTCCTTTGCTGTGGTGACGCCAAGGTCCGGAGGGTGAAATGTGTTCTTTAACCTTGGATGGAAAATGTGTAATTTCAGAATCAATGCATTACAGCAGGGTCTGAGGTATAGCCCCCCTCCCTTTCATCTCTTTGTCAAAACTCTTCATAAGGCTTTAGTTAGTGCATTTTCCAGCTCAGCAGTTGTTTGTGATAGAAAGGATTACATGCTGTAACCGTGTATTAATGCTTTTCCTTTGTATTTAGCTTCGACTTTAAGTCCTCCTCATAAAAAAAGAAACTGCGGCTGCAGTTAATAGATAGTTTGTGTGTTAATGTGCCGTGAGCGTGATTGTGCATTGCCGTATGTGTGTGTGCTTTCAGGAACTATCATCACTTTATGGGGTAATGAATGCTAATCCTCTCTTATCAGTTTCAACCTCGAGGCCAGCGTTTGTGTGTAGCTGTGGATCTGTGTGTGTGTGTGTACAGACTCTATAAAAGTCTCAACTCACATCTAACATCTTCTCAGCAGTTTTTCTCACTCCTGGCTCCAGGGTGTGGTCTCATGACCGTCTGCCACATCCCCCCATGACTCATCAGAAGTCAAATAGAATAGAACATTCCAGACCTCTGACTCTGCTGAATCTGATCTGGCCCGATTTGAAACCAATCCTCAGATCATAACGCAAACTGGCCACATAAACGATTCTCACCCTGCCGGCGTCTTTTGATTTCACGTCGGTGCCACTCGGTTCAGCTGCTGAGGATCACAGCACAAACCAAAGGCTGTTGTTCGTTCACGGGGATGTCTTCATCTTTTCCTTTCTGGTGTCTGACCTCTAAAAGAGACGAGGCAAAACATTTAAGATGTGTTAAGCAATCTTAAGAGAGTGTGGTGATGGGGGGGGGGGGGGGGTTATATCTAAAATAAGAAGTATGTTTCCAGTGGCCAGTGAGGCCTGTATGTCTGTACAACGAGTTTTACAAAGAAATGGACAGGGAATAATTAGGTCTAAAAGCTATTGAATCCTGTTCATGGGCTATTTAAATGGATCTGCTCTCCTGCCTGCCTTCTTAGCACAGTGAATGGGAGATACAACTGAATTAGAGTAAACTTTAGAGCCTGTGATCGGAGAACTCTTTAGCAGGGAGAGAAGAACAGATGAAGGCAGAAAGAATAAAGATGAGCAGAGAAAGGAAAAAGAGGGAGGGCTTTATGGCTGTCTGAGGGGAGATAGTGTGGTAGACCTAATGAGAACAAAGCTAATTGCCTTCCAAAGTTCTCTGGTGACGTTCCCACAGGAGCCGGGACAATACTTGCCACCTGTACACACACACACACACACACACACACACCTACACACACACAGACAGTGAGATGAATTTGTAATGGAGTAATATGGCAAGCAGCAAACTGATATTTGTTTCTCTGGCTGCAATGACGTAGCCCTTACCTGTACAGGTGTCAGACGTCTGGTGGCATTTGCAGACTGGTTTGCTAGAGGTGCTTACTAATATTGGTAGTCATAGGCTGCAGTTTGTGTACTAATATAATTTGAGTTCTACAGTTCAAATGTATTTTTCCAGTACTTCACTGAACATGATTCAGTTTGAGTTTACATTAACCCCTTCAGCCACACATTTCAGCCATGTTCAACATCCGATAACATAATGGGCCCCGGCTACGATCTGCAATGGAACAGTGCTGTCAATTGCCATGATGGCTAATGATCTTGTCCCATCATTATTTTGTTTCTGCACACGTCCAGAACGTACAAACACACTTCTAGACGAGTAGTGCTTTTGGGACCTGTAACTGGCGCTTTGGTGAATTGCTTACTGTGAGCTCTGCCATAGAGCGTTGATGTCTTTCTAGGTACTTGTATACATTTAAGTACAGCTATGGTTTAGTTTAGCTTTGTGTTCCCTTATCTCCGTAACATAAAGATGTTACATGCCTGTCCATACACTCGAAGGCGTATCTCTCTGACCTATTAAATGAGATTTTAAATCCATTAACTGATCCAGGCGGTTCCAGATGTAATAAATGATTGGAAAGTTATTACAAGACTTATAAAGACATCTAGTAATACATTTAACACTAAGAGAGATGGAAAACAAGGAAAGACAAATGACACAATGTTTTCTCAATGATCAGGGGTTTACAGACTGTGTGTGTGTGTGTGTGTGTGTGTGTGTGTGTGTGTGTGTGTTAGTGGCTTGCCTGGCAGCACGCTCTGCCCTCGTACAGGCAGTTCTTTGTGTTGTGAATGATGCCATAATTTGTCTGCTGATCGGTTGCCAACAGGAACCTTCACTGACAAAAAGCATGCCGGTGCATTTGTGTGCATGTGTATAAAAATACATGCTTGTGAATTCTCATCTCGGCACCACATCCAGACCACTTCCATGATTGATGGTTGTCTTTGGGCCCAGGAGAGATAGGCCGTGCCATCGGGAGCCGTGCCATCGGGAGAGAATTAATAATGCACAGAGGTTCGGAATGATGGCTGTCCAGACTTGAACCCTTCTGTTGTTATACTAGTCACGGTGTTCGTTGCGTATCGGCAGCCAAGGTCTGAGGGGAGCTCAGGACAAGCGGGAATGGAAAAGATCAGAGGCTATCACTGGTAGCTATGTATGTTTAAGTTGGAAGGACTAATTATGGAGGGGCAGAATAAAAGATCAGTCAGAATTCATAGGAGAGCACAGGGGTGAGCATGAAGTGAAAGCAACGCACCACCATTCAAACCCTGGGGAATGTAGACCTGCCAGAAAAACACGGGTGAAATCACCCAGACAGACGGCTTTGATTAATATTAATCAGAAATCTCTCTCTCTCTCTCTCTGTGTGTCTCTCTCTCTGTGTCTCTCTCGCTCTCTGTTTATATTCTTCACTCTGTTTTCCGAATCACTCCTTTCCTGTTCTTCTTTTCTGAGGTTTTTGTTGCTGGTCTGTGAGTGGAATTCAGCATCTGCTCTTATTCTCTGGAATGTAGCAGACACATGCTTCAGAAAGCCGTTCATCTTTACCACAGGCAGCAGCAGATAATACTGAAGCCACGTTTCCTTCTGCTTGACCTGGCATGCTTTTCTGACGGTTGCTTTCCTTGTGACGCAAAGCTGCTGCAGCATAGTCTTCAATGCAACTGTAGTCTGACTCTCGTGATCCTGGTCACACTATTATTTCACACATTCACTGTAGCATCATTTTGATGGGTTTATGCAACGTCACAGATTTTTCAAGATCTTGCCTTGATAAATCTGGAGTCGGGCAGCTCCACCAAGTCGAATCCCAATGAGCCTCATTTGGGTTAAGGTCTGGAATCTGCGGTCCCAATTCATTTGTGAAAGTGATGTCTGAGGCTCTCAGAACCACTCAGCATCGTTATGTTGGAATACACCTGTGCCATCAGGGTAGATGAAAATCCATTGCTGAAAAAAAAACCTGGTCATTTATTTTTATTTAGGGAGACCTGCTCATTTTTGGGGGTGATAACGTTGCCCCTATGGGCTTGTACGGCGGGCACTAGGCATGGTGGGTGCACCTTTATGCACCAATCCCTTTTCCCATTGCTCTAGAGTACAATCTTTCTGCTCCTGAGCAAATGAAAACCTTTTTTTGTGTGCGTCAGAATAGCAACACTGATAAGTGGTTTTCACAAGGTTACACAGCCATCTAGACCCTGGAGGTCTGTTTGCATTGTGTGAGGAGATGCTTTCTTTCATTATTAAGCACTGCAGTGATTTCTATTGATGCGTTTCTCCAATCTGATTTCACCATACATTTAACTTTTATCCAATGGAAGGCTCTTCACAATTTATTTTACTTAAACCCAGTGAAATGACTTTCTTGACCAGGCAGCGTTCTATTTTTTTTCTCCTCCTCTTTTTACCTCCTCATTTTACCTTCTCTTTCCCACAAAAACTCTGGAGGAAATAAGCCGACCCTTCAGTATCCAAAGGCTTGACGATTTTCACAAACTCATTGCCAACTGTGTGTGGTTTTGTCTTTGTCACTTTAGCCACTTCTCAAGTTAAGTGTTGCAAATAAAGTATTGCAAGTAGCTCAAGCTAAGGACATCTGTATGCATTTGCTTGTGTGCATGCATATGCAGGCACCTGTGGATTTTGAGCTTCATTTTCAGTGTTATATTGATTAATAAGCATCAATAACATTCTGTGTATGTGAATTTGTGTGCGCTGACACATGCAATTTATACATGTGGTGTAAGTGTGTGTCTGGAAGCTGAAATATGGCTGAAAGAAATCTGGTGTAATGAGACCAGTGTGATTTATAAGTGCAGAATGCTCCATTCTCTTAGCACATACAGTACATGAACACTGAGACACTTCTGCGAGGGGCCGTGACAGCTGCTACCCTTTCTTTCAGTTGGTGAAATGCAAGTGAAGTAATGCTTTCTATCCTGGCAAAAAGCAAATTGATTGAAGATTCACAATGCATATTTGGTGGTGAGATGACTCTATATGGAGGGTATTAATCAAAACCCCGACACCTTAAAAGCACATTAGTGTTTCCATGGAAGAGGAGCAGACAAGGTGAGGGTGGAACAGAGTCGGTCTGAGTCTGAAGTCAGACACCAGTCAGATGGAGCTGTAGCCATCAGACCGGAGAGAAAGCAGGACATGGCAAGGATGGGTGGGGATTGCAGCATCACATCGTGGGGTCAGGGGGTGCGTAGGTCTAGGGTGAGGTCAGGCTTCATAAGAGTTGACTACCTCAAAGCCTGATTCTCAGACTAACATGAACTAGTTAGTACTTCAGTCAGAATTTGGAATGGGTTGCTATTGCTATTGCTATTGCTAGATCTACTAATCACGATTCTTTGTCTTGTCCCCAGGGCGCCCACAGAGCTTGGTAAAACTGCTTTTTGCTTTTATTTTCCTCAGAAAATGCAATCTGACCAGAACCCCACCCTTCTTTTGCATCCTGCCCTGAAAAAGACGCGTCGCTGTTTTACATAACGTTGACTTGCAACGGACGGAGTTACGGATGTTCCTGATATGGCCTCTTTGCCTGTCCTCTTTCATTTATTCCTTGGGCGAGTTTCTTCGTACTGTAGACACTTTGTAATTTAAATGATCTGTTATCCTGTTTGATGTTTATTTGACGTTTTGGTTGTTCTTACTCTTGGAACTACGCTGTCATCCTGACCAGAAATCCTGTGTTCAAAATTTAAAAGCACTTGCACACAGCGTGCATCTAGTTTCCCACCAAATGTGCCCGGAAAATCAAAATACATTAACTAATTAGCATTGATCAATAGACTAGCCCAGCTGGGAGCATTGTTGTTCCCCTATGGGCCAGTGGTGTGACTACCTTTCCTCTCAGCCATTGACAATGTAAGAACGGTTGATGCGTTGATCCTTTCCAATGCAAAGTAGCCTCCTGCTGTTGCTAGGCAGATCAGGCTGCACGAGGGATAGGAGATGCAGAGGAAAACAGGACGTATGGATGGATGAGAGAGAGTGGGAGAGTGCATGTGCAAGGTTTTGAAGGCAGGTGTCATGGTGGGCCGCAGTGAGAAGCAGGTAATCTCCCTGAGATAAGCAGGAGCCGTACAGCCAACCTTTATTTCCCCGTGGGAGGAGGTGCTGCAGGGTTGCTCTCCACATTCCCTGGAAGTAGATTCATATCAAGATACAACGGGAGGGGATGGATGGAGGATGAATGTTGAATGGGGCGAAGATTGACGGGAGCGAATAGGAGTAGAGGCGACAAAGCCGGCTTCTTGCCTTGACATTTCTTCACACATGCTGTATGTGTGAACGTTCACACACACACACACGCATCACACCAGCAGCTCTGCACCGCCGCTGCTCTGTATTCATGATAAGAGCAAATATCAACATGGGCATTCTGATGGTAAGGGGGGATCGAAGTGGAAGGAATGCAATGAAAGGGGAGTAAAAAAAAAAAAAGATCTGTAAAATACAACCCATCAGGTTGAGTGTTCAGTGAATCAAGCAGTATGAGAGTATAATCCCCCCCCCCCCCCCCCCCCCCCGCGGTGCCAGCTGCTGGATGAACATAATCACCTGACGCAAACAGCAGAATGCCGGAGCGCCGTGACGTCTGTTTGTTGTCACAGAATTCTCCAATCGTGCATCAATTAGGTTTCTATTCTCAGCTCGTCCTGTTTCTGACATTATGCTGTGAATCAACACAACAGCGTCGTGAAACGTTCAGCCTCTGACGTGGTCAGAGGCTGAACGTTTGACCTCTGACCACGTGGGCAGCGGACAAATTGAAATTCTCAAAGCAAACTTTAACACCGTTATGCACATAGAGACAAGCTTGACTCTTCTAAACTTGAGCTTCTTCTCCTTGCAAGGGAGTTTGTCTTGAAGAAAGGTTGAACAGGTGAAAAAGTCATCAGTCATTGTTAAATCTGCCATTTTGCCCACAGTTTTTGAAATGTTATGGACCAGATGACTTCTAAACTGTCAGTTCTACTGTCTGTCTGTGTTTTACAATCTCTGAGAAGTCAATTTGTCCCTGAGTGACCTTGATTAAATTGACCACAGTAATTAGGGATTAATTTAGTCATGAACAGGGATTTACTCTAAATCCAGCTGCTGGCCCAGATGTTACAGATGTTTGGTCATCACCTGCTAAATGGGAGGCAGTGACTTGAGTCGAGGCTCATTACATCTTTACATCACGAAACACTTTTCTAATTTGCCTCTTTTCATGTCTCTACCCCCCCCCCCCCACCCCCCATCGAACAGGGTCGTTGTTCCAGGGAGAACTGCAAGTACCTGCATCCTCCTCCCCACCTAAAGACCCAGCTGGAAATCAATGGAAGGAACAACCTCATCCAGCAGAAAAACATGGCGATGCTCGCCCAGCAGATGCAGCTGGCGAACGCCATGATCCCCGGCACGCAGCTGCAGCCAGTGGTGAGAGAGGACAATGTCCAAAACACGCTTGTTGCTTCATGCAGAGGTCTGACTCAGTTTTTTGTTTGGTTTGGTTTAACTGGAATCCCGTTTTTTCAAAGCAAAAGATTAAACAGCAGATTGCTTTTTAACATTTGATCCTTTGGCGTAATTATCATCATAGGACAGGACGTGTTTTAGGATGACGCCCCATTCTTTTGAAACTAGTCGTTGCTTGTCAGTAAAATGCATATTTTAAGATGTTAAGGCTTCTCTTCAGGCCTCTAAATATTTGGAGCGTTGTTCTCTAGCCAGCTGGCTGACTTTCTGTTGGCTGCCCTCAGATACAAATGCAACAAAATGAATTGTGCCTGACAAGCTTTGAGACTTTTTATTTTATTTTTGTAATAAATTTGAAATGATGCGATGCGTATTTACTCAGAAAACTGTTTATCACTTTCCAGTTGATTTTGACACTTTGATGGGAATCATCCAGTCAATGTGATAATGGACAGCTTCCTGGAGATTGGTGTCGGAGCATGTAGTATGTTTCATAATCCAATATGAAATGTTTCAGTCATCGTTAAGTATATGTTGCTTATATTTCATATTAAGCAGCTGAAAAATAATTTACTGTACAGCTTCATGTCATCTGTGCGTAAAAGCAGGTTTATGTTTAAAGTGAGAGGACTGGGGGAAATGTTCACACACACACACACACACACACGCACCTTTAGCCAGTGGCTTATCACGTTTATCTGGGGAAGAGGGCCTGACTTGAAAGGTCCATTGCGAGGAACAGAGGAAACCCTGAAAAGGTTTTTAGAAACCATAGACACCCCTTTACTCTTTATGTCTCGGGGAGAGACGAAGTAAAAGGAGCAGGACAGGCGGAAGAAGTAGAAGACGGGCTGACAGGGAAGGACACAGCTGTAAAAGAAAGAAAGGACCTGGCAAGGTACGAAAAGATAAATGGACATTGGAACGATGGGGAAAGTTAAAGAGATGTGAGGAGGGATGGCTTTAGACATGTCCTACAAACAGAAGCCACAGGGAAGGATAACAAACAGCTTCAAGAAAGAGAAGGGCAGCTTTTCCGGGACTTTATTCCTTCAAGTTTCCTTTTCGCCTCGGTGTTTCTGTGATGTTACACCTGCTGTTCTCCGTCTTTGTGTCTGCAGCTGTACTTTCAACGTAAGACTGCTTTCATTTCACATATAGAACTGTACAGAGGGTGAAATAATTAGTCAACCACAGTTGGAGGGTGCTCATGATGCTTTTTAGTACAGCCCCTATTACAACAGTCAGTCAGTCACATAAAACATGCCCTTTATCCCGCAAACAAATACAGGAATTGTTCTTTTCTTTTCTGGTTCTGACAGACGCTCACGGTACTTGTATAAAGATATCAAGAACAATTTAGAACCTTTTACTGATGATCCAGATTACTATATGGATGGTGTAAATCTAATTAGGAAGGGAATGAGCTGTTTGGCGGAGGTCTGTGCTCTCTGAGTGCTTTTCTCATTTTTTTTTATTGCATTCTTCTAAATTATATATTTTTGTACTTTTATAATTACTTTTAATTGGCTAAACTTGCCCAGTTGTTTAAGTTTGTAGTCCGGAAACATTATTTTTAACTACTGTCTTACTTTGTCGTATTGAGCTGTAACACATTTATTGTGTGTTTATTTTAAAGATATTCTGACTGGCTTTTATTTACTCTCATAGGAAGAAGTATCAACTAAATAATTTTAAAACGTGTGCCAGATAAGCACTTTCGCACTATTCACACAGTTTGTCAATAACCTTGATACGAGACGTATTCATATTCATACCTGCTGTTCTCCCTCGTTCTTTGTCCATATTTATATTTACATTTATTTTCAGTTTAGAAATCTATTTTGTGGCAGATTCCGAACTGTAGATCATCAACTTTCGTTGAGATTTTCATACAGATTCTTTGAGAACTAGCCGACCTCCACGTAGGCAGCATGCGTTTTGCATGAGGGCGTCCATATAAGGAGAAAAGCGCGACACAATCCACACGCCACAACCCTGCAGCAGCACAAGGGGCAAGTAGAAGTCATTCAGGGAGATGTTTTAAATGTGGCTTTTGCTGCTGCAATAAGTTTCGACTGTGATTAATGCCGAGGATCTGCCCTCTTCTTTTTGGAAATGACTCAACACTAAGTAATGAGATTTTCCAGAAGTGGCCATTGGCGCTGTCACAAATATTTTTGCTCGATGATATCACTGCATTGTTACAACCTCCACCACCTGAGTGTGAGTCTACTCGCTGACATCATAACTCCATCCGTCGCAACCTTGACGTGATAAAATTCCAAACTGATATCCAAGTAGTTTGAGAGGGAGCCATATCTACGTTTCCTATTTTAACCTTGTGATAGGTCACGCTGCTTCAGACAACCCGGAGCGCAGCACAGGAAGAATTACAGCTTCCACGGTGTTCCTGATCATCTGATCAGTCTTGACGGAGTGTGAGGTTTTGGGAGGAATGTCGCTGTCCAGCCCTGGCTGCCACAGCTCTATTACTCACTGTGTCATGTTGGCAAGGACTCAAGAAATCCTGAGACTGGGACTGATGTGCAGGGAAAATACAGTGCGCTTTATGAGCAGGCATACCCCCCCCAGCCTCTCTCTCACAAAATGTGGATAAAACCCCCCTAAAGTGCATAAAGGCAGTGCACACAGAATAACCAGATGCACAGCTTGATGCTCCTCACATCATGAATCCTCCTGTATATGTGTGCAATCTCTGGTGTAAGAAGTGTGTGTCTGTGTAAAATGTGATGCTCCCTATGAGGCGTAAGCCTCCTTCACACGTTACATCAAAAGACGAGCAGCCATCAGATAAGACATTATTTCTTCCTCAGATCGGAGTCTGTTTTATTGGTCTATTTTTAGCACCCTCTTTCGCTGCATATCCCAGAGCTGCTAGCCTCGGGTCGCCTCTAATTATCTGCAGACATCTCTTTGGTCACAATCTTCTTCAAGGGACAGATTGAGTGGAAGAGAGCGAGGATAACTTTGCACATTACCGGTACATGCAATGATCGTTTCTGTATACAGACTTTATGAGTGAGTGAGAGAAGGTGTGAGGTGTGTCTCGCTGTTCACCAGCTTCCATTCTGCTTATGTCCACAGCCCATGTTTTCAGTCACACCTGGCCTTGCAACCAATGTCAGTGCTGCTGCAGCGGCAGCGTTTAACCCCTACCTTGGCCCCGTTTCGCCCAGCCTGATGCCAGCTGACATCTTGTCCAGCGCCCCAGTACTGGTCACCAGCAACCCCAGTGTCCCTGTACCAGCTGCCGCCACTGCAGCGCAGAAACTCATGAGAACAGACAGACTGGAGGTGAGAAACGCATTCACAGATACAAATATGAACAAAAAATACAACCGGATATGCAGATGCACCAGTCACAGGTTAAAAGACACATTATCGAAACACTTGTCAACATCGATGAGTTTTTTTCTTTTCAAACAGATTGAGCTCTGAAAGCAGAGCTGTGCCTGTTTGAATATTAATGTGCCGGGTTGGAAAGTCTTTCCTCAACACTTTGTGCTTGTAGGCTTTAATTATGGATCGGGTACAGTAACTACGTGGCATTACCATAATGCAGTCATTCCCCTGACTGAAACAAAGATAGAAATGAGATGAGAGCATCTCCACAAACACCAAATGTGTCGGTGCTGAATCCCATCAACAAGTAGGAGACGGCATTACTGAAGTTACTCCGCGAGTCCGTTGTTTTCAGGAAAAAAATATTTCATTCTTTAATGAACACCATTAATCATTTGAAACCCAATGAGTAGAGCTCCTTTAGGTGTGTGTGTGTTCAGATGGTCATTAATTGCATTGTAAGTCAATCTCATCCATTATGCATCCCCTCTAAGCAATCACTTGTCGCAGAATAATGGGGAAATCGTTGGAGAAAGGCAGGAGGCGTGTAAGAAGGATAGGGAGGTTACATTGAAGATGTACGATTGGCTGGCAGGGTAATTAACGGGG
Source organism: Brachionichthys hirsutus (assembly GCF_040956055.1). NCBI lineage: Eukaryota > Metazoa > Chordata > Actinopteri > Lophiiformes > Brachionichthyidae > Brachionichthys > Brachionichthys hirsutus. The sequence goes on from NW_027180338.1 coordinate 225,512, forward strand.
GGGGGGGGGGACGGGTCTCAGGAAGTACCTGGACCCCTGAATGAGGGGATGACGTGGGGTGAGCGGAAGGCTCATTGACAGGAAAAAGAGATGAAACCCTTTCCATGGGAAATCAATCTGCACACTTGTTGTGGCCATCGGGGGGGGGGGGGGGGGGTGTAATAGAAAGAGCACGCAGAGAGGCAATGCTATAGACGGTGAGGGAAATCTGAGGCAAGACATCTCTGTTAGTAAAACATGGTGGTTGTGATTTGGACTGCTTGAAGCGAATGTTTGGCCCTCTCCACTGAGGTCCAGTCACCAGGCAGAACTCTCCCTGTTTCCTACATTGTATTATTGGCACCGCTGTGACCCCTGTGGTCAACACTGCCTAATGGTGAAGCTCTGTGATTGGCTGATTTCATGCCCTGGTTCAGTTTGTTGGGAAATAGGTTGGCTAAAAATATCTTTGCGAAAGGGGAGAGCCTGATATCAGCCCGTAGCATTTCGGCCTTTTTCGGAGACGGTGCACCGTGCTGGCTTGTTTACGGGCTACGTCTGTGTCTCCGTCCTGTTGTCTCTCCAGCATGCATAAAGTCATTCATTGCTTCACAACCATGGTGATGTAAATGGCAGAGGAAGAAAGTTACCTTGGGCACGTGAATATTATTAACAGGCACGGTATTTGCTTGACTGACTAAGCACGTTCTTTCTAGCGTGGCATAGAGAATATTAAATAGCTTTTTCTGAATGTTCCCCTTTTTTTCTCCAGTTTTTTTCTTCTTTCCATGCTGGTCACACTCACACGATCCCCGATGACTGTCCCTCTGTCTCCCCGATCCTCATCTCGCCATTCTCTTTAATCATCTACGGCTCTTACATTTTCCTTTCTCTCCCTCCCTCCTTTCCTGTTTCAGCAGCTTCTCCAACATCTGCCTGACAACAAGGCAGTCTCTCTAAAAAAAATAAAGATATAAAATTAAATAACAAGACCAGTGAGTGAGTGGTGAGAATGTACATGTTAGGTTGTACATTAGTATGTGAATGAATGAGTATACAGAAAGGTAGAGAAGGCACATAAATAGAGATACAAATTCATCCCATCGCTCACACAGATCAGTGATTGTGTGTGATGAGCGCTCGTGACGGGGGAGCAGGGGGTACCGTGTAAGACGACGCCTTCGGTGGCCTTTTTACCTGGCAACTGTTTCCCAACGAATGAGATCCATTGTGCATGCAGACAGCGAAACCGGTAAACAGGCGCAGATGGCTTGTTCTATCTCAATAAGAGGTACAACGTACCATGAAATTACATTTCATTTTACTCGGAATGCATTTCAGAGATAGTAATGGCTCGACCAGGAATCTTAAAGCGCAAAAAAGTGACAAAATTTAATCCCAGGAAAAGAATGGACCTCATAATTCCCTTGTGCACCCACTGTGTGTGTGTGTCAAAGTGATTAGGTGTGGGCTGGTTATTACGTCACCCCCCCCCCCCCAGCCTCCACTGAGGTATCGGCCTTCCAACCAATCAGGCAGATGCTGCCCCCTTCTGTCTCCTGGAGGGAACAGCAGCAACACCGCTCGCTTGAACGATGGCGAAATGCTGCGTGATTGATGAGTGTGTAAACACCGGTTATGCTCTGTTCTGCTGATCAATCAACAGTAATGGCTGAACCTGCCATTAAGATTGGTTGGTTTCATCTGGTAAAGTGATTGTCAAGTTGTGAAATGCCTGAAGGGACTGATTACCTCATCAAATGTGAAGTAAAGGGAACAGTGACTTCGTAATGCGGGCAGGTTTGAGTTACTGATGTTTATGAAAGTCTCATGATCACGTAACCACAGTTAAAGACAAAGGTACGAGCTTGTTTGCGTGTTTTTGTACCTCAGGTATGTCGAGAATACCAGCGGGGGAACTGCACACGTGGGGAGACTGACTGTCGCTTCGCCCACCCCGCAGACAGCACTATGATCGACACCAACGACAACACGGTCACTGTGTGCATGGACTACATTAAGGGCCGCTGCTCCAGGGAGAAGTGCAAGTACTTTCACCCTCTGGCTCACCTGCAGGCCAAGATCAAGGCCGCCCAACACCAAGTCAACCAGGCTGCGGCTGCTGCAGCCATGGTAGGTACCCGTCCAGACGGACTCCAATGCAAGCATTGTTATTGTTTCTTTTCCCCTTAAAAGACGAGAGTGAAGACGAGTAAATAGATTCTGCTTTGCAGCGATCATTAGGGACGCACTATATTCCTCCTCAGATAAGCACTGTGCAATCTGTGCACAATTAATAGGCAATAGAAATTGAATTTATAATTTTCATACATATTTTTCAACTCCAAGCTCTATAAGCCTGAATGCTAATTGGATTTAAGCATTGCCAGGCCATGTGTTTGTGTAATGAGAGAGGGCGTGAGCCAGAGGGATCTCCTGTGCATAATTACTAGTCAGCTTGTTTACCTCAGACAAATTGGTTCAAAAAAAGATTTGAAAAATTGAACAGACTGAAGATTCAGAAATTGCAAGCTGTCTTTCAAAGGGATGCAGCAATGGTATCAAATATAGATCACAGAATAATGCAATATTTTGTTGTTAGACAAGAATCCTGTGGAGGAAAAAAAAAACATGCAATGTTAAAGACTTGAAAAGCATTAAATGTGAAGCTACCAGGAATCCATTCACTTCCAGCGCTGTCAGATTCCAGAGAGTACGAGGTGTTAATGATGCAGAGGCTTGGACGAAGCCTTAAAGAAGACAGAACAAGGACATGGTCCCGTTCACTTTTAACTGTTATTCCGCTTCCTTTTACACTGTGGTAGAACAGCAGCTTCTCTTCCTGGGTTTCTATTTACCCGAGCTCACTCATACATTTGATTTACCGGTAAGCCTTAGAATTTGACCAGATCCAGCTACTTTAACTCATCTGCTGGATACATGAACCCTCCTCTCCTCTGATCTGGAACACATTGCAGCCAAACTAAAGTCTACCGGTCAATAATTATGACCGGTGGCTATAGCCATTAACGTGCATGCCCTAGTCTTGTAATCTGTTCTATATTGCATTCCAATGATTTGTGTTTTTGTTTGTTTTCTTTCACCAACCCACACTGCACTGCTGCCCCCCCCCCCATGATGCACCGCCGCTTGCTGGTTTATGTTAATGCGCTTGAACCCCATTGGCCCATTGTCCATCATGTGCGCGCTGCCTGCTAATTAAGACTCAGTCGGCTGTCAAGTCACTGAAGCGACCCTTCGACGCAACTTTTGACCTGGTACTATGACCTTTCACCTTTTAGCTGGCACGTAGCTGTTTGTAGTGTAGTTCTAAAATATTGTCAACATTTAATAATCAGGAAACGCTCAGGGGTGATGGAATTGATTGCAGCCATAAGTTCTGCATCATAAAATGTTGTGAAATATTAGGAACACAAAATGAAAAACTTCAAACGTAAAACTTTCAGTGATCAATCCATCACCTAAAGTGAATCTCCAAAGTGATTACCAGGCATGGAAGTGTAGTAATTAACTGTGTACTGTGTTTTGCTAGACTCTGCATGTGTTATGAATGTATGCCATTTCCCATACTGCATGTGTACTTGTTGAATACATATTGCAGCAAACGTAACTCTGCTTATTGTGTACTATTTGCTGCCTTCGCTAACTGCATCGTTTCTGTTGATGTTTAAATCATACAAAAACTCACGATCAATATTGTTACAGAAAACTACTCACTACTCTAAAATGAACATGATAACTTATTTAGGGTGGTTTTGTTGTAAGTCACAGTCAGCTCGTGCTGCTGCCTCGTCTTCCTCTGACAGAGAGCGCCGTGTTTTATAATTGATGCTTGGAGGGGTGGACTTCATGTTCTAATGGAATTTTTTCTTCTCTCTGTCCTGAATGTCACTACTTTGATTTTCTTTTCATTCCCATCCCTTTATTTTTTGGTGTTGCCCCCCCCCCCCCCCCCCCTCATCAGGGGATCCCTCCTGTATTGCCTCCTTTACCAAAGAGACCTGCACTTGAAAAAACCAACGGTGCCACCACTATGTTCAATGCTGGCATATTCCAGTACCAACAGGCACTGGCCAACATGCAGTTTCAGCAGCAGGCTGCCTTCTTCCCATCAGGTGAGACCTCAGCCTTATTTAGACGTGCCGTGATGCTCACGAACCATCCACCCATCAGTCAAAACTCAGGGCCGCAAAATCCCTTATGAAGTGTGTGATTGTGCACATGGAATAGCATCAGCTGTTCTTCTCAGACATGAGACTGATACCAATTAGTTGGTATTGTAAGGGATTTCTAACCCCTCTTCCGTAAACTGAAAGGGCTCCGGTGAGACATTCAGATCCTCATATCACGCCACTGCGGCAAAGTTTGAGGGTTTCAACGCAGGGCATTCAAAAAGCACTGCGTTGCCAACAGCTGTTGCCTTGCTGACAGGACAGGACCACCGGGGGCAAATCCCTGCTTCGATTTAACGGAGCAGAGGCAGCTGAACTATAAACCGGGGCGGGGCTGGCGAGCTCTGAAGACTTTCACTAATGAGCTTTTATAGCTTTGCTCCCTATGATGTGCAATATGTGTGCTCACACCAGTTTGTACTTACCCAGGTTAAATCCAATATGTTTGACTATCTTATACCTATGTTATTACATTTGTAATGAGTTGTTTTCATTTCTCACCCCCCCCCCCCCGCCCCCCCGCCCCCCTATTCACTCCACTCCATGTTGCAATGCATGATGGGCAGGCTCGATATTGTGCATGACGCCTGCAACAAGTGTTGGTAGGTGCCAGCTTTCCTTACTCATGTCACATTTAACTCAGAGCGGAACGCGAGCTCATTCTCTGTTTTGTGAGTTCAGATTTTGACATGAACTCTAAATGGTGGTGTGTAATTTCATCCGTGTGGGCAGAAACATGGGAATTGTACATTTTTTATTCTGCATTTAATTGTGTTTAGTTTCAATTGGAAACGGATGTTTCTCATTATACTCTGTAACAAAGCTTGCTTTGCCTCAGTTCTCGGCCACCCAATGCTTGTTGCAGTATGAACTCCCCTGTTTCATTTAATTTCCATCCTGAGTGCTCTGATGTATGACGCACTTTATTATACATATAGTCGTGTGGAGATAACTTGCAAATAGGTTTCATGTTGAGCTGTTTAAAAACTGCTTTAACCGACGTTTTCATGTTTCTCAGCTTTATTCAGAGATACTTACAGATCAATTTAAAATCTTCTCTCTAGTTCAACTGTTTTTTCCTCCCCCCCCCCCCCCCCCCCCAAGTACCCATGATGCATGGTGCTACTCCAGCCACTGTGTCTGCAGCCACCACATCTGTCACAAGTGTTCCCTTTGCAACTGCAGCAGCCAATCAGGTTTGCTCTCCCCTACCCCTCGATCCATCTCTCTCGCACTCTTCACATTGGCTATCAGCTTTGACTTTCAGTGGGGTTTTTTTTTTAGCGTATAATTCTCACATGTGATTTAATTAAATGCGTAAAAATGTGCACAAGATTTACTTATCATGTTTATTCTTCCATCGGTTTCTTGCTGCCTTAAACTTTCATTCTCTCGCTCTCTCTTTTGATTTTCTTCCCATCAATCAGATTCCAATAATATCTGCAGACCATCTGACTAGTCACAAGTATTTGGCCCAGATGTAGAAGTCTCAATCATAAAAGCAGGTACTGTACATGAGTTCAGGACCCGACGGAATGTCTAATGTGAGCTTTGTTGCACCTTCTACCTTCATAATGATTTGCTGTGTCTCGGAAACCTTTTTTTCAGATGGAACATGGAGCCATCTGGTGTCTTGTCCAAGAGTAGGGATGCGCCCTTCATGCCTGTAACATCAAAAGTAAAACTGAGAATCCGATTTCACCTGGCTTAGAACAGATCTGCATGTTGTCATCGGACACACAGTTTGTTAGAATTATTCACCGAGCACACTATTACGCAATGGAGGATAACGTCATCTGCATTAGGACTGCCTTTCACTGGGTACAGGCAACTTACCTTTATTCACCAGACACACTTTGAATGTTAATAAATGTGTGTAGTAGTCATAAAAAAAACAACCCAATCCTCTGGATTGTTGCTTCAGTTGAGCAAGAATCCAGACTTATATATTTGTTTTTGTTTTTCTGGCGTTGGTGTTTCACCTAAATGTGTTCATTTGTTTCGACAAAGATTTTTGTTTTGTGGTTTTACATTGTTTAAACCAATAAAAAGGGAAATTACATTGTACTCGGAGGCAAAGTAGTACCTGTATGTCTGTGAAGTGTCAAACATTCGTAGCCTACCTTTGCTCTCTTGTGAAGTGCCATACATCTCAAAACACATGAATGATAAGCAAGCAGTGTTATAATGTGTCAAAGCTGACGATTCCCTTTAATGCGCCTCTTTTCTCTCGTGTCGTACCTGCGAGTCCCTTAAGCACCTTTGCTGATTAGATTACCTTCATCAAATTAAATGCTTTATTTCAATCGACTGAATGAGCAGTTTCTTTAAACTGTGGACTTTGTCGTCGGTGTCTAGTCAGGGTGACAGCAGTGTCTCTCCATGATCATTCAATCTTTTCTTAAAGCGAAATGTTGGATGAGTGGGAGAGGTCTTACACAAAGACTCTCCATGTAGCGGTGAGTCAACAGGGTGATCAGTCGATTTCCAAGCTGCTGTGATAGGAGACAAAAGGTCCAGCAGGTGATGGACATGATTCGGTTTTCTGTTTAGACATAATTTAAGGCAGATCTTCAAAATGTTTTGTGTATATAGACCATATATATAGTCTGACACGTTTAAGACTAATTGTTCAATACGTCTACCTGAGAATTTCTCTTCAGTTCAGCCAAAGTCATTTGTGTCTAAGCAGTTACTCAGCATTGTAAGAGACTGATGGGATAGATTTGTGAAATGTGTTGGCGGCACTAACGAGCCCAGAAAAAGAAGAAGTATAAAGAGGAGATCTGCAGAACTCTTTGTGTTTGTTGTACTGGTTCTTCAGGCGTATTTAATTAGTGGATAGTACAGGGAACGTATTGAGGATATAAACGATTGTATTGCTCATCCAAAGCCTTAGAATGTACCACCGGGTCAGCACAATGCAACATGCCATTCTGAACCATCCAGTTGCCTAATCCGTACCACACACACACACACACTCACACACACACACACACACACACACGGACAGTGTTTTCTTAACTTGTGGTTTTATTTAGATGAGGACTGCTTTATTTTGTTTGAATGACATTTTCTGATTTTAAGTTTTGCTTACTATACAGTATTTATCTTATTATAATATTAGGTGAAAGTGTGTGTTTGTGTCTTTCCCATGCATAGTGTCTTGAGATTCCATGTACTGTAATGTTAATTTTAGTATGACTGTAAACTCAAGATTTTCTACGTTATGCATATTGTTCATTTCTCTCATCTTTTTTTGTTCTTTAAACAAAGATGTTTTATATGAGTGATGAAAAAAACAGTTACCAGAGATGCTAAGTTGTCACTGTGGCAACTGTTGCCAATAACCTAGTAATATTTTAATGACTGTAAGGTTTGTAACTAGTCCTATAAAAAAAGGAATATTATAAAAAATCTAGTTCTTAGATGTTTAGAGTAAATATGTTATTTTCTACTGTATCCATTTCAAATTGTAACTATTGTGTTAATATTTTTACTCTCCCTGGAAATTGGGCCATGTTGGACAAAAGCTGCATATTTGAAAACGTATCGGGGGGCTGTTGCTGGCGGGGGTCAGGTGAACGTGGTGAGTGTGGAACTGAGTCTGCCCACTCATCTCTTACTACCCAACTGGAAACAGCAGGGGGGGATCTCAAGGCAACAAAGGTGATAAAGGTTTGACTTTTTTGCACTTCTGTACATAGACAAAAAAAAGAGAGAATCGTGTATATTGAGATCTTATTTTGAATAAAAACAAAATGTCTATAATGATACGGAATTTTGCTAGGATAACAAAAAATAAATATTGAAAGGCTGAACAAAATTGCTTGCATCAAAAGGTCACTGAGTTCTCACTCTCCGACCCCAAAATAGGCAGAGTGTCGCTCTTCTTTTTTTGTCAGCAGCTTGTAGTTTGCCAGGTAACCTTCCGGAGGAGGCGTCCACCAGACCCTCCAGTGTAAGGGCCTGACTGGGTTTGTCTGGTACCCTAACCCGCCTGTACTAGCAGGTCTGTGTGTCATGGCCACACCCTCCCAGGCCCAACCAATCACAACACGTCCTGTGTCTTTACTCAGAGAGGAATGCATGTTACAGGAAATACATAGAAAAAGAAAAGAACATCACAACAGTAATAATAAATAAGTAAACATGTTACACAGAAATATGTATTTACAGCATACAATATTCTATCAATGTAATGGAATAAAATATATATAAAAATCTAAAAATAGAATAGTGGTTTATTAAAAAAAAAAGATTCCTGAAAATATACTCAAAGGTTTTACCACTTGGAGAGTTCAAATACATGCAACACAAACACCACCGCTATAAGTATGTTCTTTATGTTAATGTAAGCTGTGCTTCTAGTAGATGAAACTGACCCCAGATTGATGTAGTTCAACATCTGGCAGAATTTTAAAATAATTACAGAGGGAAATGTTAGTTAGGTTGTTAAGTCATCAACATTTTGTCATCTCCTACTAGCACGCATGCTTACATTTATAATGTAACGTAAACTGAACTTTTTTTTCATTTGTTGTCTGTTTTCTCTGCCTGTAGTGCTACTATGATGTATTCTGTCTTCTGCTGCCCTTTGTTTCTGCTTGTTTCTATTGCTCCTCGCCCCCTGTAAGGATGTGTCATATCTGCATGCATGCCACCTCCTCTGAAAAGCCACTGCAGAGAAAACTATGGATTGTCGCAGTCTTAAGCCATAAAATATAATCTCATCAGAACCAAATGTGTGAGAGGAAACCAGAGCAGAAAGAGAGGTGGGAAATTAAGGTGTTCGAAGCTGGTAGGAATGTGTTTCCTGGGGTTTTATTAACTACGTCATGTAATAACTGAAGCCATGAAGGTAGTTAATATAACCTGTGGTGTGCTGTGCCAGCTTTGACTGATGCATGTCATTAAGAAATACTGTTCTTGATACATTTTTTCACGGGGCCTGCATTGCTATATTTGGTTCTTGCTGTTATGAATAAAAAAAAAAAGTAATAAAAATTTACAAGTGAACGAAAGAAAAAGTCTCGAGGTACATTCTTACATAAATATACAGAATATAATAATTAATATTCTATATCTTGTTTGTTTATTCTTTACAATAAGAAAGTTGGAAAGAACAAGCTGTTGACTTATTGTCACCATGAGGTTGCCAACAAGATATCACCCTTATCTAACTCGCAGAATAACCGTGAACTCCAGCCCCATGACGATGACAGAAAATGATAAACATTTACAGATGACAGATATATTAACTGTTAATATTGTTGCTGACGTTCGTCAAACATTGTTCCTAAACTGTTGTGTGCTTGATGTAGTGTCTGCAGGTAATGTGGTTGAACAGGTGTAGGGAATTACAAGCTGAGCCTCTAGGAATGTCTAATCTGAACATATCTGTGTAACTGTGATATCAACCTGTCCAGGGACTACAGGTAGAAATTAGCATCTTGCTATATACCTTGGTACAATGCATCTCTCCTCTATGGACGATGTTAAATTGCACACTGTCCCTGTACAAATAAATACAAAAACCACCTGCCTATCCACACAGTCGTGTAAATAGATTATGTTCTTTTTTTATTAAAGAAGTCAGTCCAAGAAAATATTTTCCTCTCTGAAAGCAAAGAATGCTACTTGCTTAAAGATGTGATGCCCAGTCGAGCCAACAGATGGCGTCATTTCTTTATTAATTCAGGCTAGTGGTTAAAACAAGAAGCAAGAATCGGTTAGTCAATCACCAGAGCATGCAAATAGGAAATCTGTGGATGAGATCTTTTATTTATTACAGTGTTATGGTTGAATTAATGGAACAAAATTATAAAGACAATTTCCAGCACAGCCAGATGGACGGAACTCCTGGATGGCTGTAAATTAACAGTCAATAGCGCTGCCAACACAGCTGGAGCTTCTGGGGGAAATGCACTAAGCCAGCATGAACAGGAAGCTGGCGGCCATCGCTCTTCATACGTTGTCTCCCTTCTTGCTGATCCCTGCATCAGGGTATTCTATCCCACCGTTCCATTTTGTCATTCAGTCACGCTCACATGCTCAGATGTACTCTCTCTCGCTCTCTCTCTCTCTCTCTCTCTCTCTCTCTCTCTCCTCCCATACATTCATTCATTCATCCGTACATTTGCTTTGTCTCTGTCCCCCTCGTCTTCCTCTCCTGGTAGTTGTCCATCCTATTCTCAGTTTTCTATTTTCTCTCCCGCCCTCCGCCCCTCTGTCCACAGGCGTTACTGGCAGACTGTGTTCTGTGGAGATTTAATGAAGCGGTGCTGATCCAATAATCACAACTTCTGTCCCCGCCCGCCTCACAAACTATGATTTAGGGGCTTCGTGACCATCTCACTTGCCACTGACCTTCAACATGGTGATCCTTTGAAACAACAGTGAGTGAGAAAATGAGCAAGTGAGTTGGGATTTACTGCTATAGAGGAGCAGACTTTAAATAATGCCGGAGACACACTTGAGGGTCTCCACATTATTCTATATAATTATATTAGTTAATGACAATTATCTGGAATTTCTGTGACATCCTTTTTTTTTTTACACTAACTAGCCCTAAAAAAAATGTACATTTTGAATCAAGAATTTGAAGAAAAAGGTTCTATAAATTGTGAGGAAACAGAGATAACAACACAAAAAGTGTGAACTTAAGACAGAAGAGAAATGCACCAAATCAGGTACATGTGAGTGACTAGAATGATTTGACTTTACAGTCATAAGTCTGGAAGGAGTCCTTCCTCCTAACAGTGAAGGAGTTTCAGGAGGATCCTCTTTGGAGATGTTCGGCTCCTCCTGGCTTTCGTTCTTTTTCCGAGCCTCTCTCACGAAGCTTCCTTGAAAGCTTATAGTTGGGCCTTATTTGGACTCTGAGCTGAGTTTTCAGATCCTTCAGCTCTGTCTCCAAATTTCTCTCCTTCTCTGAGTTTTTTTGTTTTTGTTTGTTTGTTGCAAGACCTCCTCAGCTTTCACACTTTGTGTTGCAGTGAGGCTGTTTTAGACTGTCTCCACATGCTTCCTGATATTCATGCCAAGCTTTTGCCGCAAACTTTCGACCTGAAGCCTAAAGTCGATGACATCATTCCTATACTTTTCTCCGAGCTCATTCCTCATCTCAGTTTGACGCCTCAGGGGTTCATCTTTCATCTTGTCTATTTCTTCGAGGAGAAGCAATATACCTGTAGCTCAACTCTTAACGTGTCCTGTATGAATATGTTTTGCACTTGTGGGATGTCACCCTGCTGTCACTAGAATAGAATGGCGCAAGTTATTGTCATTTCACAACTTGGATGTGCCAATAATAAGTCTTCAGTAATAAATATAGTGACCACACTGCCATTCCTGCCCTTGTCAAGCTGTGTAGAAGCACTCTTCTGGTTGGAACCAACATTCCTCCTTTTCTGTCTTCAGCTCAGTGTTGAACTTTTCGTGGCGACCCCTCTGCAGTTCCTCACGATGCTTGTGAAGTTCTTCTTCTCGTTCTGCTGATTGTGTCCCTCAACCTCGCTCTGTTATCCTTCCAGTTGTGACGTGGTGAATACGGGGCTAATCGACGGTCGCCAACAACGCCACTTTAGGACCTGCCCCTAAAGATATAGTTTTTCCTTTTGGTCCCCCAGCTCGCTTTAGCGGGTTTCCCCACCCACAGGTCCGCTCACAGTGATGACCAGCACGGCATTAGGGATTCAAAACATTTATTAACACTCTAAAAGCAAAACTAACAAAAGAAAAGGAGAGACACGGCAGTGAGAGTCTACGGAACGAGGGAGGGGAAGCACCTATATACGCACCTATATACGCCCCCCCCCAATCAGTGGTAAATGGGCCACAGGTGCTCCCTCCCACACCTGCCTGCCCAATTAACCCCAATCATCCGGTTACACAGTGCTTGGAGTTTTCTCCTCTCTTTGCTCCAACTCTCCCTCCTTGATGGGCATTTCCTTGAGGGGTTCTTCAGGGGTGCTTGTTTCAATAACTGCTCCAGCTCTCCATTCGGATCTGTGACAATGTTCTGCTGACAAATGAGCGGTGAGCATTGGGTGGGGTTTAGGTTTTGAGACCCTGGCCGTTGGTACGTGTTTAAATGCCAGGCTGACACTGAAATATTTCATGCACAATAAATGTCATTTAATGAATGAATTGTCTCTCTATGAAGGAAAAGGTTACAGTGAATGACAGCATTTCCATTTGTATTCTATCTGTGGAGAAAATTGTGATATCAGAAACCATTTCAGCTGAAACGTGGAATTACCAGTTGAATTCAACATTTTAGAATTTTCGCCAGGATGGGAAAAATGTCGTGATGTCTAAAGAGGACATAATGTAAAAGACAGTTGGACAGGAAGGGAGCCTGAATCCAAGCAAAATGAAATAATGAATAGAAGGTGTGACTGAAGGAGAAGAAGGTCAATGGCGAGCGCAGACCTCCACCAAGCAGCACATTGATGGTTGATGTGTTTTCTGATTGCCTTGTGACATTTGACATCTTCATCTGGGATTAAGGTGCAGAACCCCCCTTTCACACACACACACACTTTATCGTAAGACCTTTTAGGATGTCGTTCACTGTACAAACTGTACTCTGAATTTCAATTACATACATATCAATGATTTTACTTCTTCTGATGTCACAGAAAATCAAGAGATCAGAGAAGCGCGCGGGGGGGGTCATTCCAGGCTTGTTGCATCATTAAAAGGATGTGTAGCTGTATCATCATCATCTTCACTCATTGACTCCTCTGTAATCAATTCATCATTGTTCTCATTCTCATCCTCACCAGCTTGAACCCTCCTGCTGTCTCTCCCTCACTGTGCCTTGGTGCTGCTGAGTCACTGCTCGACTTTCACTGAGTGCTCTTTGGAGCAGAGCTCAAACATCCAATTTTCTCGACCGTGTATACAGGAAGTGTGTGTGAGTGTGTGTGTCCAACCAAGTGTAATCTGTGCATGCATCCAGGTTTGTGTGCTTACAGCAAGTGTCTTTCAGTATTTTCCTGTGCTGATGGAAAAGATGGTGAGAGTAGCAGCAGGTTAGTCTAATCACATCTCCTCCTGGGAGGCAACGTATTGATCAGTTCATCCTTCACAGAATTTAACAGCAGCTGCCTGCCACACATCCAATAACAGGCTTGTGATTTGGCCACTTTTTCATGAAGCGATGCAACTTGAATGTCCTTTGAAGACACTCGGGTCTGAGTCAGATTTATTTAGGCCTGTGTCGCCATTTTTCACCATCAGCCATTGATTCATGAATCAAGACCTACTTTACGAGTCAGCCTCAGAAATTCGGAGGCCAGTGTACTAAAAAACAAACCCCATCAAAACATGGTAGTTTCATTGCAAGTCTGTGGTGCTAAACATTTAATATAAAGTATGGAAGTAATATTGTCTGAATTAGTTTTAAAAGGTAAATGTAAATGCAAATATCAGCCCACGTCATGACAGGCCATGCATTTAGTGGAAAATGTAGGATCAGACTTTGAAACAGATTTGCTAAAGTCACATAGAATACACACGTCACTCTAATTTGGTGTCTTGCATGTCCCTCCTGTTTGATCGTCAAAATGGGGAATGAGAACGCCGCATGCATTATGATTAGCATTGAGCTTCTCCCAAACGTCGCTGATGGAATTAGCAGTTTTCTGAATACAATAACTTGTAGATAGCAGGAAAAGAACAAACCAGTGGGTGTGTTACAACAGACAGGGCATTTAGCTGACAGAATGGGGAGGGGGGGGGGGGGTCGCACGATAAGCGTACTGGGGGGCACAGCTGTACGCACGAGATGAACGGAAGCCATTCACATTCTGACAGGATGTCTGACGGCATTGCAGGCTGAACACAAAGACGTGAGAGTGGAGGTCAGCAAAGGCACGGCGGAGGTCAGATTAACAGACTGTGTGATGTCTTTTATTGGGAGTTCATTAGGCAGCCATTTGTCTTGACATAACTCCGATGCTATTTGAAGAAGAATGAAGCAGCACTGGAGAAACTTGGCAGAGAATGGCTGCTGTGCAGAGAGAGATAAAGCTTGAAGAAAGATCCCACTGTGATACCAGAAGCCGCAGAAAGAAAGTGTGTGTGTGTGTTGTAACAGCTGTGTTGTTCATCCCTGTGACAGGACTCTGTGGATGGCTAAGAGGATGAAGTGGAGAGAATGAGGAGCCAAAATGCATTAAAGTCGACGCCGTCGCTGTATCAGACTGCAGGTTAGGATGGCGGCGAGGAGTATGGCGAGGTGGGCGGGGTCACCCTTTCAGTCAGAAGACTGAATATTTTAATTGCTATTATAGATCTACACTTCAGGCCACGCAGTGCGAGTCAGTATGCAGCTCATGTATTTGGTTGGATGTGAAATTCTCTTAATCCATTCCTTCACTAATCAGTTCCCTCAAAAGCTGCTTCTTTCTTTCCCCCCAATCTCTCCTCCTTATCTTATTTGTGCGCGTTTAGCCCCTCCCCCCCCCCCCAGAGCAGTCTGTTCACTGAGGCTATCACCAGGGTTTGTTGGCACACTCGCAGTTGGTAACTAAATCACTGATGGTGTAATTAAGTCACAGCGATTTAGAAGGCGTGAACGGAGCCTATTGCTGAGGGCGGCGGTTCAGCAGACTGAACCTGTGTATGTCGTTCCCTCACAAGCAACTGAAAGCCTCCCGTCCCACCCTGCAGTAAAGTAGCCAATAATAGAACCAAAAAACATCTCTGAAGCTCATCATTTAGCCACTCAGGAAAAAACAACATGTTGATTTTAAGAGGCTCAATTTAGCCTAATCTGGAATAATACTAATGCCGTAACTATAATTAAAATGAATTTGTAACAACCAGGCATTTAGACAGGCCCCTGAAACGTGGCCATGGTTTTTTTTCTTTTTTTGGGGGGGGGGGGGGTTAAGTTAACCAACAAACCAACCAACTCAAAGACACCTTGATGGTAGTAATTATTGATCTTATATTACTTATCAACTCTTAAATCCTACACAACAGGTATTTAAGAGTAATACATTACTTCAGCATTTATTCTGTAGGAAAGCGAGAATCCACAAGTGCTGAGATTATTATTAGTCACTATGGAAGGACGTGGTTAAAGTATGGTTTGTCATACACTCAATGGGCAGCAGGAAACATTCTCATTAACTCATCCCAGGTTAGTAGACTCCCAGTAGTTTGTTTTGGCCCATGGGCACGCTGTTGCTATTCAATGCCCTGAGAATGAGACCATACTGGTCCAACAGAATGGACAGGCGTGAGACTGCAACCCGAATTCCCATCAAACGCTCATAAAACAGAATGTTGAAACAGATTTCCCATGCTGTCTAAATACCACAGCTCCTGTTGCTCATTAAGCATTGCTTCCCACTGGTTGTCATTCTTGGATTTGAACCAATATGGTGCCAAACAGGAAACAGGAAATGCTTTAGCCTTTTATACGAAAGATCGGAATCAAAGTTCAGAAGCAATACGATTAGTCTTATCTACTCTTTGTGGCCTGAATTCACAGTTTTCTTTTTCCTCTAACTGGGGTCATATTAAACTAAAGCTCTCATTAAACACAGACGAGTGTTAAAAGAGAGTCTTGTTTTATTGAGAGTTTATTAGTCTAATGTCTCTGATCCTGTGCCAATCCCTTGATGTGTTTTCTTTAACCTGAGATCAGGTGCACGATGTGAATTTTCATGTGTAAAATTATCCGCAGCCCTTTCTTCATTCGTGAATTACCAGAGCTGCTTAGGATACTCGTGTTTTTCTGAGCCCAGCTTGCGGTAGCAAAATACGTTTTTTAATTCATTATTATTAGGCTCATCTGTATTTGGTAGTCAAATATGAATAAATCAATAATAACAGAACGGTGGATGACACTGCAAAAGCAAAAGTTGCCCTGCCTTCATGATGCCTTATTAGGCTTGGAAAGCGGTGCCCGCCAGACCACATAATGGAGATGTCACACTTCATTTCACGGCACACCACATCAGCATGTTAGTTTCCCTCAGACAGGGCCACCTCCCTTTGCTAACCCAAGCCCA
This sequence comes from Brachionichthys hirsutus, assembly GCF_040956055.1. Taxonomy (NCBI): domain Eukaryota; kingdom Metazoa; phylum Chordata; class Actinopteri; order Lophiiformes; family Brachionichthyidae; genus Brachionichthys; species Brachionichthys hirsutus. Next base: position 241,719 of record NW_027180338.1, read on the forward strand.
TATAAAAATGTATCCGCATGTGCCACGTTAAATAATTACCTCAGCATTCCATTATTATTCGCCGTCTGGACTCGAGCATCTCAGCCAGACAAAGAATATCCCCTAAACACAGCCACTAAATAGGTGAGATGATGAGAGCAACTACACAACATGCAGCACTTTACAAAGCCAATAGATCCCAAGAGGAAGGTCACGAGTACGACTTTCACCCAGGAGAGCAGCGAACGCATGCAGTGTGAAAGAATACTCATGCAAATGATTTCTCTCAACCCAGCTGAGGAATTCTGTTCCAGGAACGTTTGTTCCTGGAAAGATTAGTCTCGTCAAAAAAACAAAATGTGGTTTAATATTAAATAACAGCAGTGAAATCGTTTTAAAACAGGAAAGTGAATGCTGAAGCAACTTGAGTCACATGAACAGAACATACAGAGAGTCCAAATTATGATTTCACTTAAAGGTTAGCTGCTGCTCCGCTAACTTTGTACCGGCATGCAATATCAAATCTGAAAAACAAGATGTTTTTAAAAAATACTCCAATATTATGAAACATTATCAGCAATCAATTAACATTCATGCATTAACATACACGTTTAGATATAGTAGTAGTCCATGGGGCCTCTTTAGTGAGGGGCGTAACCCCATGTCTTGTGTCTGTAGTGTTTAACCCATGAAGGTTTGTGCTTTCAGTAGGGAAGTACTGTCATGTTAAATTAAAGCCTGTTGCTGACTAAAACAACGACAATACTTTACACAGTAATATAATATATAGAGGGGGTTAGCATGAGGCTATGCTTAAGTCATGTCAAACATCCAAATAATGTAACGGTGACAATAACTGATGTTTAGCAAGTATGTCTGTCAGCCTTAGAATGTATCCAGCAGCTGATGATGTGCAAGTTAATGCACTTCACTGAGGGTGATAAAAATATCTTCATCAGCCATCCAACAGTTGTTCAGGTATTATCCCAAAATAGCAGACTGAGTGTGCGTCTCTGTGTGTGTGTGTGTGTGTGTGTGTGTGTGTGTGCGTATGTGATTTTAAAGGAGGTTTCATTGCATCAAACTAAAGATTTCCTGTTTCACACAGTAGCTCTTAGTGAGACATTGGAAAGTTGATTCTTAACATCGAGTCCTTTCACTGAGTGCTGCTCAGATTGAACCTGCTTCTTAGCCTGCCTTTTCTCATTTCCAGTTAAATACCTCAGAACTCCCATGGTGCACTGCTGCCTTCCTGTCATTTTCTCTGACTCCAATAACAACAAAGGATGCATTGTTTCATGGCGCTCCCTCCGTTCCCAGACGTAACACTCTGTAGCTTCTTTTCCCTTTTCCTATCTGTCAGTGTTCCTCTTGGTTGCGACTCTATATTCAGTCTCCTTCGCTCATGTTCTCTGCTGCTTCTCTTTTATTCATTCAACCTTTGGTTGCCCCTCTCTTCCACTAATGCTTCCTGCTGTCACGCCTCTCCCTTCGCTCTATGAACTGTCCCTTCATGTACCTTTTCATTCTTCCTCCCTCCTGCTCTTCATCCATCTCTTTCCTCGCTCCTGTAACGCTACAGAATATTGATGAGCAGCAATCACACAAGGACAGACGCTAAACTATAGCACCTGATAAATATAAATAATAGCTCATCTTATATTTCTCAGAATGAGTTTATTGCCATTGTCAATGAGGGCTCACAGACTAGGAATGTTTTTCGGGGCAATCGTGCAACATGTAAAAACAAAAGGTAAAGAGAAATAATAAAATGCAAACTACAGTGCTATGCTGTGATGGGAATGCCGTAAAATAGACTACCGGTAAGTTAAAAAAGCACTCGTTTCGATTACCTATTTGTTTGACCTGACTGCTGTGATGAAACTATCTTCATAGAACAAGGCTGTTTGACTGCGCTACTTCATGCACCATATACCGAGAGACGTTTTGCTGCTCTCTAAAATGCACAAAGCACCAACTGCTCATAAAATTCCTTGCCTCGCTGTGAATGTTCAGCACATTTGCAGTAGCTTGGTTTCCTAATGGGGAAAGTAAAAAAATTATTTTCTTCCCGATTATTTTCCCTTTCTTTGATTTTTCACTGTTTTTGTCACCATCTGTCTTTATTCCCTGAACTGATTTCGTGAATCAGAGCCAAATGTTAACTTTATAAAGTACTATACATACGTTTGTTTCATTTCAGGGTTATAACAGGATAGTACAAGTATAGCCCCTCGGCATGGAGCGCTACCGCACAAGCGGTGAGAATGTGAGTCAGCCAGGAAATATTTGATTCAAAGTTTAGTATGGATCGATATGGGGCCCTGCCAGAAACATGGTAATCTGTGTCTCAACCAAGTCAGTATCAGCCCCACTATATGACCACAGAAAAAGCATTAGGCTAATGTGCACCATTAGTCTCTACTCATTCACCCTTACGTTGCTCTAAACATCTCTAAGCATTCTTGTTTCGAGCCTCTGGCCAACAAATTCTGAAGTGACAGAAAAACACTCTCCCTTCTGTTGAGCCGCTTCATCCATCCCTCCGCGTTCCTCGCCCTTCACACCACTTTGAAAAACGTGTTGTCATTTAACCCTTCTCCTCTCATGAATCAGCGTAAGTACATAATTACATTTTTATGGTGTTATCGTTTCAAAGGTATTTTAGAAATGTACATGTTTTGTCATCTCTGTTAATGGAATGGAGGTGAAAACCTAGTAAAATCAATCCACCATCCATTCATTCATCATCTGTGACCATCTATCCTGTCCAGGGTCGTGGCTGTAAACACTTGACTTCACACTTTTTCTCAGCTCATCTCATACTTAAATCTTAGCATCACCACTTCCTTCTTATTATTAAATGGTAAATGGAATGCACCTGTACAGGTACAGCACCTTTTACGTCTCCGCTGTGCCCAAACGCTTTGCATTAAGCCTCACATTCACACATTCACACTCCAGTGGGCGACTGCTGCCATGCAAGGCGCTGCCAGTCCCACTGTCTTACCCAAGGACACCTCAACATGTGGACAGTCAGAGCTGGGATTCGAACTGCTGACCTATTGGTCACTGGAAGCCGATTATACGCACATGCATTCATTGGATGTTTACAATCTCTTTAAATGAGAAGTCTTTGTAATTGTTAGGAGAGTTTGATGTGGGGGTTGGATGCATAACGTGGCATCATGCTTTACTTCCTGACTCTAAATCTGATAGGAAAACACATTTTATATATAAATGGTTTTGAACATTAACTTGTAATTGCGAACAGTAACGGAAATGTTGTGCATGTTGTTGAGTGTTTGGGTTCACTTGTAATGAATGTGTGTTGACATTGAGCTCTGGTTGTTTTAGATTCAGTAAGATCTCATTTGCCTTTATTTGGGCTTGTTGAAGGGAGACTAATGATGCAGGAATTATTTACATAAAAAAAAGACTTTTTTAAAGGAGGCATCAGGCAGACTGCAGTTGTTTAAAAAAAACAAGGTTTAAAAAATAATATAAAAAGGAGAAATAGAACAAAATATTTTGACTAATGTCTGTCAGGTTTCCTCATCGTTGCAAAGATTCCTGTCTCTCCAATTAACAAACCAGTTTGCAGAAACTATGCTGGAGCCTATCCCAGTTTACGGGCCAGGGATGGGGTTACATGATACATCTTGGACGTGTGGCCACACATAGACAGACAACCACTCACGCACACAATCACACCTACGGAATTTGAAGTGATCAATTCACCTAAATTGCAGGTTTTTGACGGTGGGAGGAAACCGGAGAACCAAATCTGACACCACAGCTGTCTCAATATTGGTTATGTATCACAAATATCAGCTATGCTCACTCTGCTCTACGTTTTCTGGCAGAACTGCAGCTCGGAAAAGGCATTAGTGCTGTATTTATATGGAACAAACACACTGACCTTCTCCCTGCTTGATAAAAAGTCTCTGTGACATTCAGCAAGATTGATCAGATTAAAAATATATCTGTTTGTCAATGTGAACCATCAAAGGTAAATGATGCTTTGCCATTTAGTGAAGACAGACTGATGATGCTGATGTGAGGTATGCAGACAGGGGGAATGAATGAATGAATAAAAATGAAATAAAAAGAAGAGGAGGCAAAGCATGTGGCGGCAATAAGGTTCAGCTTGTTGATCACGGTTACACACAGAGGAGCCCTGGGGAGTGGCTGACCTTTATGTGTGTGTGTGAGAGAGAGAGAGAGAGAGAGGAAATGCTAATACTCCTGGGCGGTCTGCGTTTCCGTATCAGTATCTAAACTCTCTACCAGCATCTCAGAACTGAAGAAGCCTCTTTGCTGAGAGGTGAAACCTCTTCGATCTAACTTTTTTGCTCATTGTGACATTTACAATGGCCGGGATGACTGAGCCTAGACAGACATGATAAATTGAACCATTCAGTGTCAGTCTCACTTGAAAAGAGTCAGCCAGACTTTTAAACGTGCCATTACTGGAACTGTTTCTAAATGTCTGGCCTTCCATGGAGGACACCAGCAGCAATGAGCTGGAAACAAACACAAGCTACTGAGAATCTCCATGTGGGTGAAGCTCACCTCACCTTCACGGGGATTCAGTCGGGGACGGGAGCAGGATGTACGGAAGCTCATCTTAGAATTGTGAGCAGGAACGGAAGGGGCAGCTAGAGAAACATAAAATATGAATTGCAAAATGAGGCAGGATGGTAGACTGATAAACAGATAAAAAGAGGCAGAAGAAACAAAATCATTATATTCAAGCCCAGTCTGTGGGGCGACTGATAAGAGAGACCAAGGAGATGCTCAGCACAATACGCATGTCTTTGGTGCTTTTCTTATGAGCATGAGATGAACATGGAAGTATATGAAGAAAAATAAAGCAAACAATGAATTTAACACAATAATGTATATACAAAGACCTGGGCACAAAGGGGAAAATCTAAAATGAATGAAGGGACAGAAGCTCAAAGACAAGTGAGGGAGCAAAAAAGAGAACAAATGAGACACAAATGAAGAGCATTTCTCATTAACCCATGAGAAAAAGAAACCATATGTTTCCTAATGAGACAGATGCAAACTAGTCCTGAGCAGAAAGACATGGAATGGAAACGCCTTCTTCTATTAACCCTCCACATTTTGATGATCTAATAATATATTGTGATATCATAATGATTACATCTTTACGTTTCATTTATAGAGACTTGATAAACGGCAGTACCCAATGAGCATGTTGAAGGTAAATGTGTACAAAGTATTTCAGCAGCATCCTCTGGGAATGGCCCGTTTTATAGCGCTACACTTCACCCAACACGAGATCTGCTTTTTACACACTCAATTTTAGGATGTTTTAGACTTGAGGGCAGCGAACTGTAAGCTACAGGGAGGGAGGAGACGGATGCTGAAGGAAGTCGTCTCAACTTTGTCCTTATCTACCTTCACACCTGGTAGCATGTGCAAGCACACACTGCTCCCCCAGATAAGCATCGGTTCTGACTGGAAGCACCTGACTCACCAGAATCCCTAACAGCGTGAGCAGAGGGTGTCAGGCCCGTTTAATAGATGTTCAACATGCAGTAGAACAAGATGAGGCTCTTTTATCTCTATATTATCGCTGTGTTTGCATTTATTAGCAGGGCATGCCTTTTTATCGAAAGATAGCTTAGATATTCGGCACGATAGCCAGGAGTATAGGAATTACTGCATGATCCCAAAATCTAAAACATAGAGCTGCAGCACCGGAAGAAAAGAGCCACAAGCGCAACATAAACACCCAGAAAAACTACTTTGATTGTAGTTTATCAAGATTAGTTACTGTTAACTGCTGGTCATGCCAGGCTTCGCTGAAAAGCCCCTGAATGTTAATTTAATCAAGAAGGAATATTTTATTTCTTTTTTTTACCAAAACATTTCATGTGTATGAAAACCATTCTCTGCTGCCCCCACCATGCAAGTCAGGCCATTCCATGAAGAGAAGGGAATAGAAAAATAATAATAATATAAAAAAAGGCCATTCCAAGAAAACCTAATAAACTCCATATCTTGAGGATGAATACCTTTAGTTTAAATCTCAACATTTGTCTCATTTTAGGTGTCCTCAATGTGCAAAATAATTAAAATATATGTTTAAATAAGGCAGTCAAGCTTTGATATTATTTGATTAAAAATCAATCACTTATTCTCGTATCGGTGTTCTAGGACTATTTATGCGTTAATGTGGATTCACATAATGTATCCTTTATGTGAATTATTCAAGGCTCTGTTGTGTCAGATGTTTGTGATTTTCCCTTTCATTGCTTTCAGAGCATAACGCTGGTACCATATTATGAGAGTCTGGACTAAAGCTGACAGGCTTTATTACTTTCCGGATTTCTCTAGCTTGCTCACAATCTAGCTCGCGCACAAGAGATAAAGTTCAAATAAAAGGAGTACGAGAGAAGACAATATTGGTACTTTATAATGAAAACAGTCAAATAAATGTAACTTTTGTAATCTATTTTGGATGTGATCAATTATTTCACTTTGTTTTTCAAAGTAGAATCACAACAAAAATGTCTTGGTTCAGTTCTGGGGCTGTGGTGAAAGTGTTACTGTCACCATCCCTCTGTTTTGAAGCGCTCTGACTTGTTGCTGCTTTATGCATTCACATAATTGCGCAGTGCATGTCCAGCCTTGTCCAGTGTGCCACTGTATCTGTCTGCCTTTGGGGCAGAAAATTGAGGTCAAAGCCAAATGGGATAGGTTGATGCCATGCTGCAGGTGCAAAAATAATTTCCTTAAACTTTGCTCACCCTGCCACGACTCTATCATTTCATCCCAGCTTTTCATTTCATTTCTGTCACATCAGACGACTCTTTGGCAGGAACATAGAAATGGGTTTGAGATGCTGATGCTTTTAAAGTGTCACGTGCCGGTGCTGTTTTGGCGGCTATGTTTCAGGAAAGAGTACGGTATGCTCAATCAAAACCAGCCGCAGGCATTTGCATTTCTTTATATCCTTGATTTTGGTGTCGAGAGCTGCACAATGGCTGTGATTGCACTGCACATTCAGGTGCATCTGTGAAGATGTGAGAAACCTTGAACTGATTTGAGCTTATGTGGCAAAAAGCTGAAATATGAATGATAATAGACAGACTGGACCTGGTGCAGAATACGATGTGTTGTCATCATGCTGGTCCTAACATCCTTTTTAAGAAGAGGTCACAATCATTTGCAGCAGTTCAGACACTATCTAACGATGGCAGAAATATCCTAGGTAGATTTCTGTATCTTATATATGCAATGTAAGTTAATATTTACAGTGTACTGTATATGTAACACCGGTCGAAGATGTAAAAACCAGGAGGGTGAGAGGAGGAGAATCTGTCAGGTGTTTCCTACGGACATACTGATATTTCAGTGCAGGTCAAGCCCGTATGGAGTCTAATTTGGACCAACCTCGGTCAAATTAAGGATCAATGACAAACTAGGTTAATATAGTGAACTACCCAACAGGTAGCAGGTTACCAAGAGGGCTGCATTTAGCAAAGGCAGGCCTCCTGAAATCCCCTTCTGTGTATATACAGTATATATTACAGCTACAGGGAGAAATTACCAACTCTGTCTTCCGCTGATGGATCATAACGGACATATGAAGTTCAGAGTGGAAATTGATTCTCCATCCCATTAATAATATCCATTATGTTATTCATCCTGTCTGAGCTTACTTCTTCAATAGACATGAATATTTGGCAGTGCAGCATAACCAACAGCTCTCAGTGCAGTTCCTTGCCCCTTTGCCACCATCCTCTTTCGTCTGCTATACCGACGCCTCTGGACATGCATCCAGCAGACTGCCTGGACCGTTTAAAAGCCCAAATGACCATCACCAACCGATTCATTTATTATTTGAATGTCCATGTCTTAACAAGTACCTTACCTCAAGGCTCTTGATTATTCGGGGCTACCTGTTTTCCTGTGACCAGAAGAAAAAAAAAACATTCGAAATTGCAACGACCAATCAACAACCAAACAATAATATATGACTTACTCTGACTCGCAATGCATGAAATGCATGCGTTTTTACTTTGATTTTGGAATTGGTGATGGGAAAAGCGACATCCTTTTAATTTCCTTCTTTACTCCTGATAACACCAGAACGCATAGTTTGAATAATCATCATAATACAGATATGCGGGCAGGTCATTTATGCTCAGGGCCAAATGGGGAGGAGAGAGGAACAGAGCGCACTTGGAGCGCGAGAGTCGCTCAGTGGTTCAGCGCGGCGCGGCGCGCCTCCCCTCTCCGCGGCGCAGAGATCCTCCTCTCGCTCCGCGGAGCCTCCTTGTGATTCCGGCTCTTCTTGCCAGAGCCTGCAGCTGTCCCTTCGGTCTCACCGCACCGCTTGCTGTGGGGAAATCGTCGCCCTTTTCGTGTCGGCGGAAAACCCGAAGGATATTACAACTTTCAAACAATTTCCAACGCCGTCACGAGACTGGATGAAGACACCTGACGGCTCGTTGCGCGCCGTACGCATGTTGAGTGACATTTCAACCAACTGTGGAAGCTACAGGAATGTGGAATACAAATCTCTGTCAACGGTGGGTGTTCTATGTTTATCATCTGTCTGTCTCTATTTCTCTCTGCGTGTGTGTGTGCGTGCCTATACGCGCATGTGTGCCTGCGTGTGTGTGGGTGGTGGTGGGATGGACACTCCAGTCAGTGTTTACCAGTATGTAGACATTTGGCAAAATTAGGTTTGATGTTTGAATGTGGATTCTGTGAATAGAATAAGTCTTTATTGTCATTACAAAGCAGTCCATGCGTGAATCAGAGTTTGTGTATTTTTAACAGATTTTTGAATCTGTAAATGGAGTTTTCAATGTTAAAATGTATTATGTTTTCCTAACGTCATTCTGGATCCAATCCAGATGAAATTCAGGTGTGAGATAGAGGCCTCCGCCCTACATGATTGTGTCATAAACATCGGTCAATAATCAACTGAGATATAGAGGATCACATTTTGAAGCTCCATTGACTGCAATGTTAACGACAATTTGAAGTGATCCAGAATCCAGGATCTCTTCTGGATCATAACCAAAGTTTAATCATGTGTTCCTGGTAACATTTCCAACATATCCTGAAAATGTCATCATGATCCATCCATCATCTCGCTAACACCCGCTTCGGCGGCGGTAAAAATACACATTATACTACTGCAATGCTATCGATTGCCACTATACCCCTCAAGGCCCATGAGGTAGATTATGCCAACTATTTATTCAGACTGGTTATTGCTGTAGGGTATAAATGTTCCTAAATATGTTTGATCGTGTTCTGATAGCTCTGCCTGATGATAACAGATCAAGCAATATTGGTTCTGAAGCAAATAAATGTCACTAACATGTTTAATCTATTATAGTTTGAGAGGTTTGAATAACAGAGATGAGCATCGACATGAAACATTTCCAATGTTATATGTCCCTCTCATGCAGTAATCGGACCCGCCCCTGACGCCATGACGTCGTACCTCAACTTGACCTCCTTGCTGAATGTAACAGATCTCCACAATCACACGCAACAAGGATGTATCCTGACAAAGACGAGCTTGCACTTCTACTACCTGCCCACTGTGTACATTGTTGTCTTCATCACGGGGCTGGTGGGCAACAGCCTGGCGATTTGGATGTTCGTGTGCCACATGAGACCCTGGAGCAGCATCTCCGTCTACATGTTCAACCTGGCCCTGGCTGACTTCTGCTACGTGCTCTCGTTGCCCTTCCTCATCTTCTACTACTTCAACAAAACTGACTGGATATTCGGTGAAGCGCTGTGCCGGCTGCAACGCTTCGTGTTCCATGTCAACCTTTATGGAAGTATTCTGTTTCTGACCTGCATCAGCGTTCACAGGTACAGTGGCGTCGTGCACCCGCTCAAGTCTCTGGGCCGGCTGAAGAAGAAGAACGCGGTCCTCACCAGCGCGCTGGTGTGGGCGGTGGTTATCATAAGTATGTCCCCCATCCTTTATTACTCCAGGACCGGCGCAAAGCCGAATGGCACCACTTGTTACGACACCACCACCGTGGATGAGTTATCCGGCTACTTCATCTACAGCATGACTCTGACTGTGTTCGGTTTCTGCATTCCCTTTATTATCATATTCTGTTGCTATGGCATGATCGTCAAAGCCTTGATCTACAATGAAATGACCAACGCGCCGCTGCGGCAGAAGTCCATCCACCTGGTCATCATCGTGCTCGTTGTCTTTGCCGTCTCCTACCTGCCTTTCCATGTGATGAAGAACCTCAACATGAGGGCCAGGCTGTACTTCCAGAGCCCTGACATGTGTGATTTTAACAACTGGGTCTACGCCACCTACCAGGTGACGCGGGGGCTGGCCAGCCTCAACAGCTGCGTGGATCCCATTCTTTACTTTCTGGCCGGAGATACCTTCAGGAGGAAGCTCACGAGGGTGACTAAAAAACCCTCCAGGAAGGGCGAAACTGTCCTTCAGTCGAAAAGCGAGGAGACGGCTCTCAACAGTCTGGCTGAGTTTGCGGAGAACGGGGACCGCCGGCTGTGATGGGACACGTTTGTGTGTCAAGTCACGGCTGTGGAAGGTTTTGATTTAGACTCCACAGCGCAGGACGGATACGTGCTCTGTGGAGATTGAAGGCTGAATAGCACTGAATAAACTGTATGATAAATACTCCATTATGTAAACATGTGACTGTCATCGCAATCCTGCAGCCTATATCGGTGTTAATATCCTCTTGTACTGTATTGTCTCGCACACGTGTTGTTCCCTTAATCTTAGCGCCACCACGCTTCGTTTGTATTGAGTAATTAAAGTACCGGTAGCCTAGCTTTGGGGCAAATTGAATTTCGTGACATGGGGTAAATAGGCATTCATTTGTTCTAGATGTGGATGAATAGCAGCTCCTCCAGCCTCTGAACTGAGACGTAATCAATAACTATTAAGCAGGTAAGAGCTTGCGGTTAAAGGCGCGTAAATGAGAAGGTAAATGCACTGAATTCACGACTGCTGCATAAACGTGCAGACTTTGATATGCACTGTGACACACGAGTTGCTGCTATCTGTCACTCCTCATTTCTTCCAACATCTTCGGGTCTAGAAATCTGGCCGAGTACTTTTTCACTTTGACAGCTGTGAAGCTGAGATTCTGCGACGACAAGTTAACCCAATTAATCCATACAGGGGGAAAAAATACGCAGTATTTGCATCACATCTGTGTCTGTGATATTACAATGAGTGTTTCTTTGGTGTACTGTACAGGGTGTTGTGATGTTCCAGATGAGTTTGTGGTGTTAATGTTTCCGTTGAAGTCCCACCTTTAGTGCATGGATCCAGAAGCAGGGAAACCAGAGGTTCTGCGTACGACAGCTTGTATGAGATACCGCAAGGTTAAAAACTGCAGTGTTGACGTTTTGACGTTTCCCCTTTTGAATCTGTTGTAATTGTGATGAAGAAATGGCTGACGAAGTCCCTTTGTACATATTTTACCCGGAATTATTCAACGTTTGACGTATGTAGTAAGACCTTTGTAAGCATGTAACGTGCTCAGCTATTTGCCATGACAGGAAGTGAAACAATGTCTGGGGCCACGTGTACCTCTTTCAATAAATTGTGATATTTAAAACATGATCGTCAATGAAAGAGGATTAAAAAAAAATCCTAAAATGACGGGTCATTTTAAATCTGTGATTAACTTGCATTTGAGGAGTTAAATGTCTTAAATGAGTACGTTTTGGAGAGTTCCGTTCTCTTGGCGCTCCTCCTCCTCTTTCTTCCTACTGCTGTTGGGGGGGGGGGGGGGGGGCAAGAAGCAGGCCAGGCCTCTTCCTCCAGTGGCCATGAATAAAGGCAGCTTTTGAATTGCTGCCTTTGAGGGGCAAACTGCGTATTTGATGTTGTAAATGTGTGTTTGTGTATGTGTCTCTGTTAGAGAGCCTAAAGGCAATACAGACCTTTTTGGAGTAAGTGGCTGCTGTAGCTGTTTGTTGGTTTCTGGGTGTTGTTTCATTGGAAAGGGGGGGGGGCACTGTGACATGAGCCAAGGACCACATGAATACTAATATCTGTTCCTGATTATTTGTCTAATGTGAAGCCTCCGTGATCTTGCGTGCACATAATTAAGGGAAAGGAAGGTTCAGACAGCACCAGAACAAATCTTGACTTGTAGAATGTTCGAATGCTTGCCAGCGTCTCCACCCTCCCTCCCTCCCTCCCTCCTCAGATGCCTTTCGCCTCTTTTCTCTCACGTCTCCCTCTGTTCTAGAATTAGAACGTTTTTCTTCACTGCATTTTTGTACCTCCGGGAGGAGCTCTGGTTGAAGAAGCGCTGGGAGGAGACGGTCCAGTAACAGAGAAGAACAGACGGGTGTGAAGAGTAATGGGAGTTGTGGAGAACAAAGTTTCTGATTGTGTTCTTGCCTGGGACTGTATGGCGAAGTGGGGGGGGGGGGGGGGGCACCACAGGCCACAGGGTAATCACAGTCAGGACAGCTAATCTAAGATTCTGCTCTTGGAGATTTACAGTGGGAATGAGTACAACCGCATCCATCACAGGAGCAGTGCCAACCACGCAAAAACCAATTACAATCAGAATGTCAGTGTGTGGTCCTCGGTGGGAAACCGTGTTATAAACAATGAAAGGACAAAATTGAGCACATCTGCTGACTTTGTAATGCTGCTAAAAGCCAAATGTTCTACTTTTACATGTGATATTTTGCTGCGTTTGCAATGCATTGCACAAAGAGGTAAACCATTTGCAATACTGAGGCAATGCGGAGCCTTGAGAGCCATTCGTGAGACAAGAGCAGTGTTTGTACACAGCAAGATGCATCTTCTAAAAAGGGATAGCAGCTTCCAGCACATGTTTTCAACAGTGGAAGTAAAGTAAACACATTAGAAGAAATCACTGTCTCTTGGCTGCACCATAGTGCGACTGGTATAATTTATCCTTCAGCTGTATTCATACCATCTGCCGGCATACTTGTGAGGAAGATCCAGACTGATCAATCACTGCTGTTCAGGTAAGAATAACTCACTCTTAACTGTTAGCCAAAAATGTGTGTGAAAGCACCCGGGCTGTTGATGCTTGTCCAAATACAAAAGCATGTGTTCCTGTGTGTGTAAGGGTGTGTGTGTGCGTGTGTAGGTGTGTGTGTGTGTGTGTGAGAAAAGAGAAGAAAAAAAATCAGAAAGGGCATGGAAAGTTGCAACAGAATGAAAGGCAGCTGCAACCAGTTAGAGAGCGCTTGCGGAAGGACACATGCCCACAAACACACTCACGTAGAGACACGCTCACACATGCACACACATGCACACACAGGAGTTGATACAATTAATAGTGTTGTGCATGTTGGATGGAAGACTTTTCCTTTCAAAGCCATCGTTTGTTTCTCATACATTCCTGTCATTTACACATCTCAATCATGACTTAGTTTCCTGCTGTCACTGTCTGGGGTTAGATCTACCCAATAGCGCACGCTATTTCTGTTAGCCAATCACCTGGCTAACAGAGATCTTTCTGTACAGACGGTCCACTGCCCACAGGCTCACCAACTTCTACCACATCAGTCTGAGCAGAGTCATCAGCCGCCACAACCAGAGAGGGGTTCGTTTTCTTGCTCATGGCTGATGCCCTTTGATCCCAATCTCCCCTATGAGTCTAGTGCTAAAGATTTCTTCAAATCACATATCATCTGCTGCAATAATCAATTAGCATTGCTTCACTCACTTGTCTTTCCTGGTTGAACTGCTATCACTACCGAATCTGAACATCAAGATGTGAAGATGGGAAAACAATTTCAAAAAATTAACAAACAACACACAATTATATCCGATCTAGGAGGAAGCATGTATTTTGCTTACATTTATATTGCGTTACATTTATATTATACTAATATGAAACCAGTGATGAAAGTACAATTTTTAGGTACTCGGAATATTGAAATTAATTTATGTTCCGAACCGCATTGTCCGTTATCAGGTCGCGGGTTATGCTGGAGCCTATCCCAGCAGTCATCGGGCGAGAGGCGGGGCACTCCCTGGACAAGGCACTTTTCAAGACGGACTTCACAAAGTGCTTTGCAGTAAAAACATTTAGTATTTAGCCATTGTAGCAAACACATAAGCAGCAGCATTTGCAATGCAAAAAATATAATAAAATCAATAAACAGTAAAACATGTTGAGACAAGTGTGGAAAAACTAAGAAAGTAGTGGAAAGAAATCTGATTAAAATATTTATTAGTAGTAGTAATTTATTTCAGTCAGTATCTTAAATGAGAACAAGGAATTTAAAAAAAAAATCAACAACATAACAATGACTGAAAAGGTATTGGCGGAAGTGAAACACTTATTTATGCCAACCCTTATTATATCTTGAATGAAAACACCCAACTTACCTAGTAACATACAAAATAAACAAAATATATATAATTCCTATATAAATTTTAACAAAATAAATCTGTATTCGTTATATGCCCATTTCCTTAGTTGAGTATGGTCCATTCAATCATTGTAATGTAAAAAACAACCAGCAACAACAGAAAGCAAAAAAACCCAAAAGTGCAAAAACAAAAAAATATTTTAAAAACAAAAAACAAAATGAAACAAAGCAAAATGAAAAACAGACAGTTTAGGTGTGTAGTGCTGCATAACCAGTAATTACATTGGATTTAAACCTTTTTTTAAATGATTGTACTGTCGTCGAGTTCTTTAATGTCTCATCCAGGCTATTCCATAAGTTTACTCCTGTAACTGAGATGGATCTGCATTTCGTGTTTGTTCTGGCTTCTCTTTTTTGATATATATAAGTTCCCCTCAATTCATAACCGGTTTCTCTTTGTTTGAACCTTTTTTGAATGCAGTGTTATTATGAATTGAATAACTTAAACACTCTTATTATATGTGGTTGCTATCGACAGTGAAAGTCATGTGACATGAGTGTCTTCGGGGAAAAATATTTTCTGTCTCTTTTGGTCCTGCCCTTGACGTTCATCATCTTGTCAGACATTATGAATTGGATTTCTTTTTTGTTTTTGTTTGCAAACTGCCAGGTTCTAAAGCATGTGTGGACAAGCACACACACACACTTGAAATTGACGGTGTGAGCGGGATAATGAGTGGTGACTACCTTCATTACAAACTCCATTATGACTTGCTTATTGCTTGGACTGCTGCCACTTTTAGATTGGTTGTGTATGTGTGTGCTTGCGTGTGTGTGTGTGTTTGTAGGTATATATACTGTAGATGTAATAACAATGCAGGAATGTGACACAAAGCAGAAAAAAATGCATTGTCATTTTTTTTTAGCTGTTCAGCCACTCCAGTATAGAATCCTGTCAATTTTCTGGAGTCTCTCGGCATCGTCATCGATCTTGTCGAAAGGCGAACCTTCATCTTTCTTTTGGCACGATTGAGGCCACGAAGATATGATCAAGCAGTTTCCTCCAGCACGAGAGGAGGATGCCTGAACGGCCAGGAGTGATTTGGCTTGGTTGCCATTTCAGCTACATTTCATATTGTCTTGTATTCTTTCGGTAGATCCCATGCAGTAGGCTGTACATTTATTTAATAAACATAATTAAAGGTCTGACTGTTTCCTGTTTGATGGATATTAGAAGATTACAAGACCTTTTTCTCAGAGAGCATCACAGCTGGGTGACAAGACTGCTGTCAGACACAGAGCAGATGAGCTGGCCAATCTGATAAGAGTTATGAAACAAGCCTAGCTCTGAAATGAACTGAGGCTAAATGACCGTGTGCCTGCTGTTTCACAGCTGAGGACAGGAAACTTATTAGTTGTGCTGTAGAAGAATTAAAAAAGCTATGGGAGAAGAAAAAAACAGCAAAGCTTAGGCTAATGTTAGAAAATACTTCCTTATAAATAAAAGTCCTGCATTCAAAATGTGATGTTTGTAGAAATATATTTTATCATAGAAATGCAAGTATCGACTGTGTACAAGTACAAGTCAGTATTATAATTCACTGTGCAGTTTGCAATGTATTATACTGTGAATTAAGTTTTAGCTAATTAAATGACAGTTGGGTGATTTGACAGCATTAAATCATATTCTATAAGGTGTGACATCATTTTCTCATTATTGATGACCTGTGAGAATTTGACTTCTGTAAAGTCAACTTTTCAGCATTTTGCATTTTCCAGTCCTGCAAAAAAAAAAATGCTAACGATTCCAAGGAATTGAAACACTGGGAACCGGTTCTCAACAAGAACCCGTTCACGATTCCCATCCCGAGAAAGCATTTTCTGGGTAAGCCCAGCGGGCGATGGAATGAAAGACGGAGCAGCGAAGCCGCTGTAGTAGAGGAAGGCGGTGCTCGAAGACCACATGGCTCCGTGATTTCAGAGAAGAGGGGAAGTCATATTGAAAAGCACAATTTATTGTGATTGGCCTTATATGGTTAAATGGACTGCACTTAAATAGCGCTTTTCCATACTTTGCAGTGCCCAAAACGCTTTACAGTTTTGGACTCACATTCACACGTTCACTCAAGTGGGCGACTGCTGCCATGCAAGGCGCTGCCAGGCCCAAGGACACTTCGACATGTGGACAGTCAGAGCTGGGATTCGAACCACTGACCTACCGATCACTCTACCAACTTAGCCACAGTTTTAACAATTCTACTAATCGGAAAATGTTTACCCCTCTGGAATTGTATCGTGGAGCAATTTCAGCAAGAATGGATGATGTCAACAATACACAGAGAAAACAAAGGTTCATTTAATCTGTGTTTCTTATTAAATATTGTTTACACATTAATAAAATGCAAGCAACCGCATGAATGAGTAAATTATCTGAAGCCCCAAAGGGTAATGAAAATGCCCCTTCAAAATCAACTATTATGAGCACATGAAATGCCTTTAATAACACCATGTCCCTCTCTACATGTCTCTCTCTGAGCCTCATGTGTTTATTGGCATCAGCTGTCCTTGGTGCTGAATAGAAAAAAGGACATTATTTCCTTGAATGGGATTAGAGAAAGAAAGATCCACTTCATGCTGCTGGCTGTCATTTCAGCGCTCAGAAGATCAAATGGACATGTCGATTTAGGACACAAGCTTGGATTATACAAAATGTATTGCTTTTTATTTCTATATGTTGGAAGAGACATGATTGTGACGTCATTTTGATGTCAAATACACAAATAAGACGACAGCACATCTTCCAGTTACTTTTCACAATCTCCTAAAAAAATGGCTGAACCCAGGGGTCAGATGAAGAGTTCAAATGGTACAAGCAGCTCCATGCGGGAACGGCAGTCTGCTTCGTTCGACTCCGATGTCATGTCTTCATCGTTGTCGCCACAACTTGGCCAGAGCAGCTTCAGGAGAGTCAGATGCACAGAGGACAACTTCCCCTGTCCGATACCCGGCCTGGCATCAGACATCCTATGCATGAAAGTGAAAGAAAGAAGCAAGAGCAGTAATTTGCTGCAGTTTGTAAGCTCTACTACAGGACAAAGCAGGAGGCCGGGAGTCCAGAGCAAGGAGCACCAGATGTTACAAAGCAGAAGACCGTCCCTGTTATCTGTATCCTGCTCTCCAAAGACCCTCTGGATACCCCCCCCCCCCCAAACCTTCAATGTGTGGAGGAGGCAGATTACAGTCCCTCCTCACAGCACACAGCGTATGCAGCGTGACATTAGTGACTGATGGACGCTAATGCCCAGAGACGGGTTGAGGACTCCATCTCTGTCTCCTGGTCCTGATGCTGTCAGGGTTTTAGTTGCCTAAAAAAAATGTGATGCAAACTCATATATATTCAAATATGACTTGACTGGTGTTCATTATGCTGCACTTGTGTTCATCTGCAGAGAGTATGGATTCATAATTATCTTAAAATACTCCAGGCCAGCACAATATTGAGATAGTGCTGCACGTCAGTAATTCTTTTTAATGGCTCATTATATATTTCACCACATTTTGGAAGCTAATACTGCACTGCTTCACGGTTTGTTTAATAACTTTTGTTCCTGCTGTGCAAATTAAATTACTCTGTATTATTAAAGTTGAAGAGATCACCTAAATTGAACTTAGCTGATATTAAACCGGGAAGAATATCCCGGGCATGGATCATAATCCTGTCTCTGCGGACTTGCATATTATTTTAGCTCCCTCTTACGACCTAAAAAACTGGCAATAGGTGTGTTGGTAACTGCATTGTGTGCATGTTTGATAATGAATAGCTCCATATTTAATGGTGTGAATAGTTTCTAGTCTCTCTATGCATGGAACTTGTCCACGTTACACCAGCTGGGATAGGCTTAGATAGTTCTTCTTGTTGCTGCCAAGGATAAGCAATTATAGGATGGATAGATGGACTATTTACACGAGAGGCTTCTTCACAGGCTTTAACACTACTTTAGCTTACTTTAAATTAAAATCTGTCCCCACTGTTGGACTCTGAAATGATGATTTGAATGGCATTTCTTATACTTTTATTTTCTCTATACTTTTGTTTTTTAATCTCAGTGCTTCTTTCACCAAGGAAAGACTGTGTATCAGCAAATTACTGGACACGGTGGATTCTGAAACACATGTAGTAAGGTAATAAGCAAATAGTCTTTTATCTATGACCTTTCAAATCTATTAATCGGAAAAGGAAGTCAACAGTGAGAGTCCTGTTACGGCCGGCTAGCAGGCCCCAACACACGAGTTTATTTAACGGGTTCAATAATGGGGTGAGAAAGTCAGTATCAGAGGTGTGTGAGGGCGCATGTTGCCAGTGAGAAGAAAACACCAACAGACAGTATGACTTTGGGAACGGACCGACAGGGAAGCAGCAGCCTCCGTGTCTGCAACAACTGCCACTGCGATTGCTGATCTCAGACACTTGGTGGCCGGGTAGGCGGGGAACACTGGCCAGGTGTTCCCAACGACTTGATGCCAAGTCAGCTTTGGAGGCAACAAGTCGGGCCAAAGCCAGGGTGCTGTCACAGTCCAGCCAAGAGGTGAATGCTCTGTTGTCTTCTGCGGGAGTTAGGTGCTGCTCAAAATCCCCTCAGAATGTTGCTATCAACTTTGTATCCAAGGTCTTTTTAAAAAAAACAAAAGCTTCACAGACTGAAGATTAAGTGAGATTTTCTTTAAACTGATATTTCTTTAAACTCAGCATCATGGTGAGTTGGTGTTCAGTGCTGCCCTTGTTTTGCCACTTTCCCTCTCTACCATGTGTGTGTGTGTGTGCGTGCGTGCGTGCTGGAGATTTCTGTGCATGGCAATCTTTTCCTCTGTTACCTTGCGTGTTCTGGCATTAAATTGTTAATGATCCACCGGAGATAAAGCTATGTAATCAAGAATCCAGCTTCCAGTGTGAGTGTTTTCCTTCGTCGTTAGAAAGCGACGCACCTGGGATGCTTGGCTGTGGCTCTTGGAAGTATTTTATTACTGCAACATTGTTGGTTTAGGTGTGTTTAAAGCATGAAATTTACAGAAGGATGGTCCCGTCATTTCCTTATCTAAATTGAGATGAGTGACACAGAAATGAACATAAAGATCGTAAAGATCATGAAATACAAATATTTGACATTGTAACAAATATTTGTGCCCGTCATAGGACTGTGCTTCTGCTTTGAATTCTACTTGCATACATAAACGCATTGACGATATTTTCAACCCGGCACATAAAGGCTTCTCCACAGTGAGTTTACACACTCCTCCATGAGATAGTGCGATGATCGGCAATGTGCATTCTCCTCTCAAAGGAATAGCTGACAGAACAGCTTGTCCTCTAAAACTGCTTCACACGTCTGAGACTGAGAATGAATCAAAGACGGGCTTGAAACTAGCTTTCACTTCCAACATCTAGACTTTAAATTTAACTTGTGAAATCCTCTTCTCCAACACTAAGTCCCCTCTTCCTCCCATCCTTAACCTCCAGTGATTTGTCGCTCTCTCCCTATACACCTCCATTTCCTGTTTTTCCATTCCTGTTTTCTCTTCCCTTCCGACCTTGTTGTTCAACGCATCAACGCACATACAGTTGCACTTCATATAAATAAACTACTCATGCATAGGTGTCCTGTTGACAACTTTTCTGAAGAGGTTGCCTGATTGGACAAAAACAGCCATTCCTACATCCCCATTCTCTCTGAGTCAGGAGAGAAATTGGGATATGAAAACGGTGTGGATAATTAAAAAGGAATATACTGCTATGGTGAAACTGCTTGGGTGCTCAAAATAACTTAAAATTAAACTGGATCAAGTTCGCAATTCACAAGTTTGACAGTTAATGTTTTCTTCACTGGTTACTCAGCGTGTGTGTGTGTCTGTGTGTGCATCTGAAAGATGATCCACTTGTCCTGGATTCCCTGCTAAACTTAGCAGAGTGACTGTTGTCATGTTTGAGCTGTCACAAGCATGTTTCCCTGCGAGAACACTCCCCGCAGGCCAATGTGCCTGTTCCTTCAGCCTGTTGCTTTCATACCGCGTGGACCGATGCCATGGACAAGAAGCTCGCTGATCCAGCCAGGGTCGACTGTTGAGACAAGGTTCAGTCCACTGGTGACTGATTTTTCCTTTAAAGGTTATTCAAGGTGCTTTAAATAACTGTCTGAACCAGAAAATGGGGCTTTCACTTTCTGCATCACCAACGTATTTTTCTGTCACTACTGACATTCTGGTAGGACACATAATGCAGGGAGTGTTGCGGGCTTATGTCGTCTTCCCAATTACACTCCCTCGCTCTGTTTTCTCACTTCAGACAGATCGACTGCTACAACAGCATCGCGTCACGTCAGGAGGCGCCTTCACTGCTCCCTCTGGCAGGAGAATTTCCGTTGAATCCTGCAGTGTGTGAGGCACATTATTTTTCTATATTGCACTGAGTGCATGTTTGAGATTCAAGAGAAGATAATTTGCAGCAATTCTCAATTTGTGTGTGGTGAAACCCAATTTCAAAATCCGTGAGGATTTATTTTAAGCTCCTGTGGTGTGAAGCCGGCATTATAATTGGCACGCTTGAAGTTTAGCAACATGCTGTCAAACATTGCAAAGTGCACCTTCAGTGAGGATTATGTGCTAACACTGTTGTGTGATTTACACAGAGCCATTATGGTAGAAGGTGTGATGTGTAATAGTACACCCAATAATTTAGCTGATAGTCACATGAGAAGATTGATACAGATGACAGTATCAATCTTCCGTCTGTTCCTTCACTTAAAATAAAAAGATTTGACCTTTTGATTTTTTTACACTTTAATTACATTCACAAATGTACAGTTTCACATATCAACAAGAAAGTGCTTCAAATACAAAAATTAGAAATACAAATAAATAAGATTTTAAAAAACATCAGTGCAATGCTTATCAATCAGCAAAGTAATTTGTCCTTTTGTCTGATATTACAGCAAAATACTGAAGCTGCTTCTTGACCTGCTTTATTCTCCTCTAAAATGTGTTCTTTCTACATGGATTGTGAGCTTCACTTCACCAGAATTAAAGTTTAAAAGCTGCCACTTTTGTGATTTGCTTTTTTGTATCCTGCACCAGAAATAAATAAAAATTCCAATACTAATATTTTCACTAAACAAATTAAAAATATTTGTCAAAAGAGTGAAGAGCCTCCCCTCGGCTTGCTGGTCCATGCAGTGGGTGCACTGTTACACTGCCCTTTCTTTTTTGATTGCTTTTACACAGTTTTTGTAAAGGACTTGTTGGACGTGTGCTGACCATGTTTTACACAAGAGAGATTCTGCATAGAGGCTGGATGCCTCAATGCAGCCTAAAAGGTAGTTTAAATGTTTGAAGACATTTCCCCTCTTATCCAAGGGGCTTCTTCAGTTCTCAGAACCTATTTCAGCAGTGGTGACTGCATCCTGACAGGACTTTTTTTCAGAGATACAAATTTTCCAAGACAGCTCTTGATTCAGGAATCCCTCACTGATAAAAGGGAACACATTTGACAAAGTGATATTAGACACTGGCTGCTACAAATGCAGGACTTGTTTGAATAATCCATTTAAAGATCTCTCTCAGTAATTTTACCTGCACCATCTTCTCCAAAAACAGACCTCACGGCGCTGTGCCCGATGATCCCCCCCCACCCACACCATTCGTGCCACCTCCTCCTACTGCAAGTATAGCTGGCCATGTCTCCCTAACAGTAAGATGAGGCCACTATAGAAGCCATAATGGTGTCTGTCAGAAGAAGACGTCCCAAGTCTTCCCTACAGTGGCAGGAACCAGTGAAACATGAGGTGAGAAGGCGGTCGCTTTATTTGTAGCCACTCAGGGTCTTCAGTGAAACCCCAGTGGACCTCCTTCCCTTTTCGATTCCTATTTTTCACAGACTAAGTGAATGTGTGGGTGGGGCCGCACACATACAAAACACACACACACACACACACATTTTAATTGTGTTAGCAAACGCGCTAATTGCATTGCTGTTGGCTGGGATTCTGTCCTTTTTCAGTTTGCTACAACTCTGAACGTTTGCGTTCAAGTTAGACAAGAATATGCATGCCTGCATGAAGAGAGCCGCCGCCTCCGCCGCCGCCTGATGGAACCTTCCAGCTACGCTCACAGCATTTCTCATGATTATGAGCTTCCCCATCAGCTGCAGTGAGGAAGTGAGAATGTCAGACTGTTCTATGATTAGGATGATTGCTGTGACTGTCACCCCTAAACTTTAACCCCCCCCCCCCCAGCAGCCAACTGTTCCGGATAGAGATGTGCGCATTATTAATGATGGTCAAATTCCACATATGAAAGACTCTGTGTCATCATGCTTCCTCCTATTCGCTATACATCTTTTAATGATTTCTTTTCTTCTTCCTGTTTTATCAGCATTTTGCACTAGTGATGGTTGAAAAGTTGTATCCAAAATCATCGAGGATTTTGCATACCTTGCATGCTTCTCTCCAAACAGGTTGATCTTTGCTGCGGAATATAATGGCGTTTGACACAAGCCAACAGTCTTTTGTCTTCCCGCTCTCTCTGCATTTTGAACAATGCTGAATTCTCACCAGCAGGATGTCAATGGGAAATCATTAGCTTCCTGTCTTTGTGTGTTAGAAGTCCATCTGTGAAGCTACGTCACATATTTATCCGAAAAAACTTGCTCAGATGCGAACATGCCGTTGTCTTTCGTACGCTCCTGCGTGAGTGTTTAATGTTAACTTTGATTGAATTTAACAGTTCTCAAACCTCCGTTGTTGTATCTCTTGCTCCTTTGAGCTGTGAGCGCCAGAGATGATGCAAGGAATGTTAAATTGGTTGGATGTGGCTCTGTTGCCCTCCACTGGAACAAAGGCCTCGGTGCAGACCTTTTTAACTCTTGCTGCTATTCCAAACCACAATGTGGTTCTACTCAATCCGCAGAGGAATATAAACATATTTGAAATATTTTCATGTTTAGACATTATTATTTCCTTTTATTTCACAGTGAACTGCCCTCTTAAGAGGTCTTCACTCCAGGTTGGGAACATCTGAATTGCAGTCATTGCTTTGGGGCCTGGGGATATAATGCTCTGACATTTATGCCATGACAATTTTGACATTTTATTGTGGTCCTTACACTAAACTCAAGTAAAATGTAAAGGTGCACACCGTGTAGAAACCCCACATAGTGATGCTTCCTATAGGGTGGGTTAATCCAATCACTGAGAGACTAAAGCGGCCAGTGCACACGGTCTGAGACCTGCGTCATGGTCGAGCAGCTACGGTCCTCAGGCGGACCGTCTGCAACCGTTTCTATCACTTTCACAAATTGGCAATCTGACATTTGACACCTTTTTCATTCCATCACTGACCAGAAGTGTGGATGGGAGATGGAGTCGCAGTCTGGACATCCCTCTTCGGATCTTATTCATCCCTTAACACTGACATAACTATTCCTGTCATTTGTCAGACGCACCATTATACCCATAATGCAACAAGGCTGCTACTGATTCCCGATCTAGACTTCACAGCACATCAAACAAATTAGAAAGTTGCTGAAGCGTACCTTGACGCTAATGTCAAATTCTCCACTAACAGAAATCCAAATAGGGCTGCAGGAGGTGTAGTTGCCGAAATGAAATGTAGGCTAGTCTAAACCCTTGGTGATATGAAGCGTATTAAAATCCGCTTTATTAGTTATCCACAGGCCTTGTTTTGACTCCATCGTTTGTAGAAATGTTCTGTTACTGTTCTTTTTAAATTTAGTGGCTACCTGTTTTTAGCGGTTTTGTTAATCCATCTTTTTTTTGCAAACATGTAACATCCAAACATCACACGCCTGTCGTGTCTCCTCTCTTGACTCTTACATTTTTACTTATGCAGGCGTCGATTTACCTCTATTACCACCTCCACGGTTGGGAACAATAGCAACACCCCACCCCCCCTCACCCCCGACAAAAAGGTTTGTATAGTGCCTTCAAAACAACAAGGGTGGGTAAAAGTTGCAAAAATCCTGCTTGGAACAGACCGTGTCAAACCGGGGCTTATTCCTCTAGGATAACAAACGGGTTATTCGGCTTAACATGAGCCGTAACTCCCTTTCTGAGTATGAAGTGTACCTCAAAACAGCGGATGCATTGGTGTGAACACGACACGTTGAACAGCAGCAGGAATTGTGAACTTTCGGGAGAGAAATAGATTAACAAGAGGAAGGGCTTTAGCGATGCCCCCAGTCTCATTTGCATCATGCATAAAGAGCAACATTTGAAAACTGCCTCTTCACACCTCTGAGACCAAATCACAAGATGCCTTTGGAAAGCGTTTCATTTATGCTGCGCTCGGATTCTTCTGGTATGATGAATGAGCATCCTCCACAAATTGACTAATTAATAAATCAAAACACACACGTTGCCACAGAGGATGTGTGAGAATACACACTTTGAAAATAGAGTAATTAATTCAAGGTCAGAAGACAATAAAACCAATAACGTTTTGCCACAAATCGTTTTTCCCTTTTTGAAATTACGGCCTTAAACTTATGTCTCCGAGGCCTTTGAATCCTTGTGGGATGAAAACAATGGAGGGGAATTATCTCTGCCTTTAATTAGCTTAGTGGTTTCAGACATTTAAATGAGTCAACTATCCTTCTTGTAGGACACGGGGTGAGGATTAAAGACCTGTCGCTGTATGTCTTCTTCTGATCTGTGGAAGTTCACCTTTTACTGAATGGATCACACCGCTCCACCCTCGCTCTATTTTAGGCTGTTTCAATTAGAGCCTGCTGTGGATGATATGAGATGAAAGTGGTATTAGATAAGGGGCAATGAGCCCAGGCCCCTTGGTAAGTTGGTAGAGGTTAGGAGGAAAGAAAAAGATCAGTCGATTAGAATCGCTTCTGCAAAGGAGAATAAGGAAGCAGATCCGGGGTTTTCCTTTTTATTTGACATTATTGCTCATGTTTAAAGAACAATGTATAAAAATATGGCACACTTTAATAATATTAATATTATTAATAACTTTAATAGTAGAGTTAATCTTCTGCCAGGCGTAGCTGTTCCAAGTTATATCGTTGGCACGTCTGACTTTGGCTTGTTAATAGGCCCTTGATACAAGTCGCTTCGGATGTTTGCTAAATGACTAAATGTAAATATAATCGATACATCTGTTTTGAGCATTGTATCCATTAACACCTACATACTTCCATGCATCTTTTATGCTGGCAACATCCCAAAGTCAAAAACTTTTGAGAGCAATGAAATTGGTGACATGGAGTATAGATGCAAAAATCTAACTGGTAAAAACAAAAAAACAAAGTATCGATGTACTGAATAGTCCAATAAATATCGTGACCTGTGGATGGAATGTTTCTTCACCACTTTTTTGTTCTTTATATACATAGTTTCTTCATTCTTGCTTGGGTTATAGTTACACTGCCCCCAACGATTTCTGGTCTGTTTCATCTGCAATGCACAAGTGTGGACAAATTAATCTGTATATATATGTATATATATCTTTAACGATGAACATGAATGAGGCTTATATGTTGCAACTATCAACGACAGCAGACAGTAGACAAGAGTTTTCATTTAGGGACTAAAAAGTGAAGCCGTTTTTACACATAGCGCTGCAACAAAGACCTGTCTCCGTGCCACCTATTTTATTTACATGGAACAAACAAACAGTGGCATTACACAACCTCAGGGTTCTTTTTTTGAATAGCAAGCTGCTATTCTGCAAGCAAAAGAGGCGTGATCGTATTGTACAGTGGCGTCTGCAACTTGTGTGACGTTCTCACCGCATGTAAAAAAAAACACTTTGTAAACAGTGTTACATGCTGAGCGATCTTAACCCCTACTTGGACAGCGAGGATACCTCAGGCTGTGCCGTCTTCCCACGTTGCAGACATTTTCATTTAATTTTCCCATTTTGAATTAGCTGTTAACTGCTTTTACCTGCTTGGTAAATCTCGGGGTGACACACATGACACATTGTGACATCATACCAGAGACCTGTCGTACCACCTACCGGTAACTCACTCCATTAAGACAGACATCGAGTTGGTGCTGTCGCTCCGCTGCTGTCTCGGAGGAGGAACAACAATGGATGTCTGTTATGCCTTTGTAATGCTCATGCTGAATGATGAAGAGCAACGAAAGCACAAGCCTCCAAGAGGCTGTGTTAAAGGGGAGTTAGCTGATAACAATGTAGCCAATCTGCTAAAACACACATTTCATTCATCCTTTTAATTATGAGAGTCCAGCAGTCTCAGTGTTTCATCAGACACCTTGAGCCGCAGTGAAGGGACAGCAACACAAAGAACAAAGGGCAACGTGTGTGCACGTCCATCCAGTTATCAGTGGCGTGTGAAAGTAAACTCCCCTCCCCTCTGATCTGACAGGATGGCCTGGTTTTACATTCAGAGTGATCATTCCCCACAGATGTGACTATCTACACCAAAAGACCCGAGGTTATGTTGCCATCACGCCTTTAGGTAGATAGCGCTGATTGACTTCATGCGGGCTTTGACTTCTTTTTAAATGGAATTTGGGAAAGGGCTGGCAGCAGGCCACTTTGAATCCCACAAGACAGGCCCATGTGACATGTTTCTGTTGCTGCCACCTCGATCCACACCTGTGATAAAAATCCTCATTATAAGAGGTTTATGGGGTTTTAAATCGGCAGATTCATTCATTTGTTCCATCCAACTGATGGTATGTCGTTTGAGCTTCAATAGTCACACGGATGCATAATGGATTCCAGTTACTTTAATGTTTATTCGCCTAACCATATTGCGTGTGTGCGTTGTATCGCTGTTGTGGATAAATTAAAATTGTATTGATCCAACAGAGCTTTCCCAGATATCCCTCGAGGTGATGAAGTCACGACTACGGTTGAATCATATGCTGCGCTGACAGGCATTGATTAGAAACAGAGGTTATTGCACAGTTTGCTAAAGGGTGTAAAAATGATCTTATGAATGCATTTTTTAAACACAGTGAGAGAGATGTGATTACTTCGTGATTTGAATAGTAGACTATTAGAGTATTAAATGATGAACTCTTTGTACAAATATTGCACCACAGGGCTAAATCATATTAACAGGAACTTCTCTGTTGAAACAAAACTCGTTGGCACATCGGCAAACAAGGAAATCTTGAAAACCAAACATCCAAAGGAGTGTCAGAACATTCTAGACAAAGTTGCTGCTGAGTCACTTCCGCTCCGCTGTTATTCAGGCTTGCTGAGATTTTAGAACAGCATGGATGCTGTTCTAAAGTTTGTTTTAGGCAGTATATCTATAATTTTAGGTCTATAGCTGGGTAATTTAAAACATTGTCTTAATTCACCTTGGTTTGTTTTGATTTATATGAAACTATAAAAGCCGGTGTCATGGCATTAGAGTGGAGAACAACAGAGACCAAAACACCTTTGCGTGATTAAGCAAGGCCTTATGTATTGCAGTAGAAAGGCCTTTCCCGCAAGTTGTCTGCGAGTGAGTCACAGGAGGAAGATAAATGATCAGTGATTTCTAAACTAAGGTGTGGCAAGTCCCCGAGAGTATGAAGGGGAGCAGCCACGCTGACTTCGCGATTACAGCCGCACTGCTCCTTTAACTGTTTGTGAGTGACGTGGGACGCCGACGGCGTGCTGAGTGTGGGCAGGAAGCGTTGAAAAGCTACGGCCTCAAGCTAGCCTAAACTAGCATAGACAAAACCGGAAATCACATTTTTCCCTTTCAGAATATAATAATTAGTTTGTTAAAAGAAATTGTCACGATAAATACTATCAAAAGGACTTTTTTTTCTGATAATAAATTTTATAAATTACGTTATTAAGAGGTAAATAAACCGTAACAAGGTACCGGTGCAGGACATATTATATCATTATAAATTTATTCTGAAATTTCCCGCAGGAAGTGTAAAGGCCTGCGTCATAGTAAACTCGACTCTACAACAGAAGAGGAACTGGCGCACGGCGTCTACTTGAACGAAGACGGTGGAAGCTTGCACAAGAACCGGCTGAGCCGTCCTCTGGAACTCAACATGCCACAATTCAAATGTTGAGCACACGTCCGAAGGGGCCACCATTACCTCCTAAACGGCAGTAGCTGACGGCCACGCCCCGGGTCCACCGCTCGGAGCGATTTGAAACCCAGCAGGGCGGCTAGCGGGCTCACAGCGGCGCGGAGAGGAAGCGGGAGCGGCGGGCTGTTCGGGAACCATGAGAGAGTACAAAGTAGTAGTTCTTGGGTCCGGAGGAGTCGGGAAATCCGCGTTAACCGTCCAGTTCGTGACGGGGTCCTTCATCGAGAAATATGACCCCACGATAGAGGATTTCTACAGAAAGGAGATAGAGGTGGACTCTTCTCCGTCCGTTCTGGAGATACTGGACACGGCCGGGACCGAGCAGTTCGCCTCCATGCGAGATCTGTACATCAAAAACGGCCAGGGCTTCATCCTGGTGTACAGCCTGGTGAACCAGCAGAGCTTCCAGGACATCAAGCCGATGCGGGATCAGATCATTCGGGTGAAACGGTACGAGAGGGTGCCCATGATTCTGGTCGGGAACAAAGTGGACCTGGAGGGAGAAAGGGAGGTCTCGTCCGGCGACGGCAAGGCGCTGGCGGACGACTGGAACTGCCCGTTCATGGAAACTTCAGCCAAAAATAAAACGTCGGTGGACGAACTGTTCGCGGAGATAGTCCGACAGATGAACTACGCCTCGACACCCAATGGCGACGACCAGTGCTGCTCGTCTTGTGTCATCCTTTAAGAAACGCAATCAGAATTACGTTTTTAGTCATTGCTCGGTTTTATGTTTGCAAATGGTAAGTTGAAGCGTAATACACACTCAAAACGTCAAAAGCTGCAAGAGATCCTCTGGAAGCGGCACCCAAAACGCACTAAATTGCGCATGTCAGTAGAAAGTAGTGGCCAGAATGCAGCACTTTGTGTTTGCTGCTACTTCTAAGTGGGGAGTTCGTTTACAATGAGAATCTACAGAGCTCAGCGTGCAGGCCGTTGTGCTAAAGCAGATTGGGGAAGTGTCTGACTCACGAGTAAAACTGCAGAGCAGGCTGTGGTTGAATCTGGAGACCCTAAATATCAAGCAACTTCTCAAAAGCTAAGAAGAATTGGGGGGGGGGGGGGGGGGGGGTGCACAGTTCCTCTGTTTGCTCACACACAGTGTTCTGTTCTTCTGTGCTCTTGTCAAAAGTCACTTTGGTTCACTCACAATTCATTCTTTTTTTTTTTTTGTATCTATTTGTGGCAGTGTGTTGCAGCAAGTGTGTACTCTTGAGCTCCTCTTCGTGTCTCGCCCTGGCTTCGGAGGAAAATGCAGGGAGGAATACTGCAGGGGAGGGGGGGGGAGCGACGGCTGGAGGGGTCCAGTCTTCAGGAATTCCGCTGTGTTGGAGTATCTTTCGCTGCACGATCAGTGTCCTCCATTGATGTCAACACTGTCGTCTCCAGAGTTTCAGCGAAGCCCCCCCCCCCCCCCCCCCCATCGCACTCGTTCCGACTGTCCTCACACCTGGAGCTGAGCCCGGATGGAGACGATACGGAGGGCAACACTTAGATACACTGGCAAATGGATATTTCTGTAGAAGAGGACGACGGAGAGTATATTTTGTAGAATATCTGCACCGTCTGGCGCAGGTTACGGTTTTAACTCACTTTAGCGGAATGCCCCGTAACACTCCAAATCTTCTGGGGTTTTTTTCTTCTCTTTTCCAATGTCAAAAGAAGACGACGCCACTTTCCCGCGGGTGGAGTGAAACGTGACGAGTGCCACTTCAGTGTTTGAGAGGACCTGAGCTAAAGTGGCACGGGGCTGTTGACACGATCGCCCTCGTGTCCGAGTGCCTTTCCAAAACGAATCAGCTGTTCAGTTTAGTGCCAACCTCCGTATATCACCAAAACGACTCTGAAAATCTGTTCACCTGGATAATGTCGTAGGGGTGGAGGCTGAATTTTTATTTTTATTTCTTTTTAAATGGGCTTTTTGTATTGGAACGGCAGTTTTCTGTGTGTTTTTTGTTCGCCTTTTCGAAGTCTAAGATGTCATTTTTGCAATGTCTGCATTGTCTGGCCAAACCTCTATCTTGAAATGCACAGGTACTGGAATCCCCTCGACGTGACCACAGCACCAAACGCTTTCCTTCCGGACCTCTTGAACTCTGTTTGTACTGTTGATTTTGTCGTTTTTTTGGCAGGAAATGTGATCATGTACCGTGTTGACAAATCTAACCTTGATTGTACGTTTCTCAGATCAGCCTTTAAACAATTGGCTGTCTGTTTAAAAAAAAAACTTTTTAATACAAATGACATTTTTCAAAAAAGATCTCGAACTGTGTTTCCTCTTTGTTGACATCTACCTGCTTCAGTGTTTACCGCGGTGGCCAGTTTAAACAAGTTGTCACGAGCAGTTTGCACAAGATCGCTTCTTGTTTAAACACAGTCTAGTGTGTTTGAATACAGACAAATAACTAGATTACTACAAATACCCACAGTTCTAAAGTAGTCCAAAAAGGAAACTATTCACTCATGTGTGTGATTTACAGTAACATGATTTCCCCCAAAACCCAAATTTAAGTTAAGCTAAAAAGTTGAGAATAAGCTCGTAGGGAAAAGGGAATTTAGCCTTTCTTTTTTGACACATTCACTTGTCAACTTAATGGATGTGCTCTTATTTCATGTGGTTTATGACATTTTAAAATATTCTTTTTAGCCTTTTTGACCGTGATTTTCCTTGCATGCTAAACTTTCCATGGTGAGTGAAAAGCAGAAGCTGACAGGAAGCGGACGGCGTTATTACAAACATGTTGCAACTTGCTTGAAGAAGAGATGAGTAAGTCACCTCAGTCTGTGGGAGTGTTGGTATCACCCTGCTGATCCGGGCATAGTTATTGTCTTGCTATTAAACCACTTGCCACGTCCCTGTACGGCTGGAATTTGTGTAAAAATAACATCTCGTTAATTCCCTGCTGAGATTTCTCATTTCTTCCTCGTTGATGATCCGCTGCTGATGTGTTGGGAAGATGAAAACACCTCTTCTCTATTCTGTCACCCTTGCATTCATTAATTGACGGGGTCGGGTCATGCAGTTCAAGAGAAGCGCTCTAAACGCCTTGTAGTGGAGCTTCCGCTTGGGTGTAGAGGCACGAGGACGGCCTGGCGTGACCCACAGGGCTTACCGAGCCCCTGCTGGCTGGGGAGCTGCAGAATAGGTTTGTGGGTGTGTGTGTGTGTGTGTGTGGGGGGGGGGGGGGGGGGTAGACAAACAGCACAATATGCACTTAGGTTGTGCGTTTATTAATAATAAACTGTTGTTTCATATTGCGTATCCTGTTTGTGTGAGTAGAAGAACATGTTCAAAGACACGCACTGTATTTTTCGCTCACCCTAAGGAGGAATAGACAAAGTTGGGCTTTAACTTTGTGTTTCAGCATCGGGTGGAGAAATGGTCTTTGTTGGTGCTTGTTGACGGCGAGCGTCCCAGTCTGTCTTTCATCCGCCGCAGGCCGCGGCGGGTTCACAGCGGCGCTGTGCATGTGAAGTCGAGGCCGATGCGTGTGTGTCTTCCGAGGCCCGGGCACAGGTTGTGTGATTAGACACGATCTGAGCTGAAGCTGAACTTCAAATACTACAGGTGAACTGGTGGGAGGATAAGCGGGGGCACCCATTACAGCTATGTCCCAGAAACTGTAGGTGACCCCCCCCCCCCGACACACACACACACTTGCTGTGTTGAAACAGCTGATAGCAGAGGAATTTGCCCTATGGGGAGATAAGGGTCTGTTTAGTGTCTTTTAATCCATCACTTTGAGATGAGAGGAAGTGAAAGCAACCCCCCCCCCCCCCCTCCCTTTTTTTTTCTTATTTTTTGTTTTACTTGAGTGTGGTTAGTTACGGTGGTTTTCATTTTCAATTTCCTGGACTTGTATATTTTTTGTAGGTTTGAATTCTAGCATTTTTTATTTTTATTGCTCAACTTGTTTGCTTCAGCCGCGGCACACAGGAAAGCCTTTGTGATCAGGTTTGCACATCGTCATCTTGTCAGTGGTTGCTGGTCATGGGAGAAGGTCATGTGATGTAGTTGCCATGGTTAAGGGGGGTTGGGACGTGGCATGGCTGCTCCGGGTGGCCCTGTGACCTATGGGAGTTCAGTTGTTGCTGGCTGATTGGTCGTCTCACTCACAACATACAGTCTGTATTTTCTTACCTCGTGACAGGAAGTGCGTTTATACATTTAAGCCACATTTCTCTGCCTACTTTGATGTTGCCGCCTATTAAGAGAGAGTTCTCGTCTGTGACAGGAAGTGTTGTGACGGAGTCGGTGAGCGTGGATGGTTCGTGTTTACACGGGACTTAATCACTACATGGGCGCTTTGTTGAATTATAGGCTTCTCATCCTCTTTGAGCAACGCCGTATTTTTGAGGCTCTGTTCTGCCCGAGAGAGAGAGAGAGTGACCTTCTTCCTCCAGGCAGATGTGCTGTATCTCCCAAGGGACGCCTGTCCTCTAAAATCCTCTCGACTCCATTATCCATGACAGTAGCATAAAAACACACGTGACGGAACTCACACTTGTTAACTTTGTTGTGTCATTTCTGGTTAGATTGGGCATTACCATAACAAAACGGGAGTGACCATTCACTCTGCGTCTTCCCTTCGAAGGATGAAGGAGCTTTGTTTTCTCTCTTTCACTTGTACTTGAATGCACACACACAAGCAATTTTAAACCGTCTGCAATTTAGATTCCTGCAGCATTCCAACACCAAGACTTCGGACACAGACGGTGGCGCTCGTTAGTTTTCCAATGAGCTGATTCTTATTTAATCTGAGCGCACGTATCATGTTCTTTCTCTATACTGATCTTTTAACTTTAATATCATATCAGACGAGTTGCTTCTGATCATCCATTAGCTCACGCTGCAATTCAGGGAGTGGCTTTCTCACTCAGAGCTGGCTATGCCGAAGTGGGAATGCCCCGGAATTCCTGTCATTCCTTCGATTGAAATGTCTGGACATGTCTTCAGCCTCAGCTGCAAGAGAGATAAAACGGAGAAAGTTAGAATTGAATGCACAAATAGTGCTATTAATGTTTTAAATGGTTGATTTCAGGTGCATTTCATGTCTGTTGGGAAATCTGACTTTTCGTTACTCTGGCCGAGCTTGCCTTGTTTTCTCAGTCCTAATCAAAACTCTGATCGAGTCAGAGAAGGGAATATTCCCAGTAGGTAATTAACCAATAAGAGAGCAGCAGAGCTAAATGATGAGTGAGTATAGATTTCCTGAGAAGACCTTCTGACACCTACCGCATCTCGCCGCGTACGCACTCAAACACATCTTTACACCATCTTTAGATCATCGCCCCACAGCTGCCTTGGTTCATACCCGAGCCGGAACTCAAAAAGGAAACTAGGCCACATGAGATAGTCACACAGAACCAGTTGCTCACCACAGCCACTGTGGAGGGAGTGCTTCAGGACTTCATTGTGAATTGAGCACAAATACATTGTGTTTTAATTATGATGGAGGTAAAATTAGGTCGATAATCATGAGGTGGAACAGAGGAATACAATTAGACTGTTTTATTTTTTTGTAAATAAATAATTGGTGTCTTGCAGAACCAGTTTTCTGGTTTTCTACGACTTGTAGAACTTCAGTGTCATCGCTGACGGCACGCTGTTTCCGCTGTCAGCTGTAGCTCCCGAGGTTTGGGTGCGGCTTCTCTCTTGAATGACAGACTTACTGCTGCTTCCTCACGGTTGTTTGTGTGCCTGATTGATCATAGGTCTGCAGGAGATGCTGAGTAGTGGTGCATTAAGTGACATTTTGGGAAGGAAAAACGACATCGCTCGTTCCCGACCTTGCTATTTGCGTGATTTTGGGAGGGTAGGTTGAAACCACACCAGTTGGAAGATTCAAACTACCGGTTGTGATGATGCACTGGGAGGTTTTTTTTCCCCAGATGTAATGATACCCATGCCCCTTAAACCACTGTCGCCATGAAGATGTTTCAGGGCACAAAATGGTTTTTGCTGGATCTGGTTCTACTCAAAGCTCTTTCTATGATCCCAAAAAAACAAAACAAACACAAAAACATGTAATTTCAAATGAGGTTGAACCCTTTTTAAAACTTCAAACTATCTAAAGTAGTTGAACTAGTCATGTTTTAATGGAGATTGAATTCAGATGTTATTTGCCTATAGAGATCTATCGTATTGATTTGGTTGTCTGACAGCTGCAGGGTTTAAATCCAGCTAAGCTCAGCTGTTAGAGGGAGTTTCTGGTGAGAGCAGCTTCAATTTAAGGTCGGATCCACCAAACAAACAAGGCTACGTTCGAATGCATGGAGAGCCGGTGCAGCCGGCTGCTGGAGGAAGTTGATGCCGTGCTGTGGACAGCGTAGCGGGACAGGATGCTTGATGTCACGGGGTTGCGAACCCCGGCCCTGAAGCCCGATGAGAGAAACTCTGCTTTCCCACTCGCCACAATTGCAAAACAAACAAAACAAGTGTCACATATGTGGTTGTTCAGAGTTGTACTTTTTCACTAGTAGATAAGAGTTTGTAGCATCCTCCTCTAGGGACTGATGCCGGGTCATGTGACTGCTTCCCACCACTCAGGAGTTGCTCTCCCGCCACCACGAAAGCATCAGCATTCTGGCTCAAATGCCGTGACCCAGAACACCGCTGCACAATCACTTCATTTTATTCCTTCAACATTCTCACCATTATTCTATATTCCGCCTTCCTCTTTCAACCTTTTTTAGTTCAGGACTCGTGTTTCTTTATTACTGCTTGCTTTTTAGAGAGTCACGCTGTTATAGTCAGGACAGGATCATAGAGAGAGAAACTACAAAATGATGAGCTGAAGGTTCACTTCGAGTGAAGAATATGCTTTCTTGTTTTTGTAAGCGCTGAGGTTGTGTGTTTTTCACATTGACCGTAATTTATCCTCACGTCATTACATGCACAATTAGTTGGGATGTTTCCCACATCTGCAGCCAGTTTGTAGCAATGGAAGCAAAAAGCCAGATGATCTCATCCACAAAAACAAAAAACCCGAGGGAAAAGGGTCCAAATATTGAGCTCATGTTGTCGTCTTCAAATTATTTTCCTGTTCATGTTAAAAAAAAAAGTACAAATAAATCAGGCTTTTAAAAAATCTTATATATTAAAGAGATGGTATTTTCAGCATTTTTCCATCAGAATTTGTAGAATATTCTCAATGTGAAAGAGTTTATTGCAAAATGAAAACAAAATTGCTTAATCAGATCACCAGATTTGATCTGTTCTAGATTACAGAGCTAATAGACACCGTGTTGCAACATGTTAATTTACCTTGTGGAAACATTTGCCATATATGCTCCTCGCAGGAAGTGCGCGTGGATAAACTGGCTTGTGGCACAGCTGACTGTTCACTCATTAATTACACAGGAGCCCCACCCAGAATGCCACAGTGTCTGTGTCACACGGCAACGCTCTGCAGCAGGAAGTGAGCTTGACAGTGCAGTACTGCGTACCAAACATTCATATCGCTACACCCACACTGCACCGGGTTGTCTCATCATGAGTCGCCTTTGTCCTCGCTGAAACCACTGGCAGCCTTCAGTGGACGTCACGGCTGTGCGTTCACACGAAACCGTTACGAAGTGCTAGATTTCAGCAAATTTTAGAGAGAATTTTTGAGCGACTCGGCTCTCAGGAAATTGCTCATATCCTGTGTGGAGCAGTGGAAGGGGAAGTCTCCTGTGACGCTGGGAGTCGGTAGCCTACTGACCTAAATCAGTGAGCTCTGGATCCTGCTGCACGTTGGTTAGCAGCAACTATGTTAAAGCACATACTTCAGAAACATGGAAAACGCAAGTCAGCGTTCCGAAGAACACGGTGATGCTGCTGCAACAACTAAACACGGAGTGATTATCGGCTTCACCGCCATACTTTAATTGCTGCATTTGCACGGAACTCACGGAAAGATTGCGCCACAGTTTGGAGGAGTCAGCGGGGTAGCTTTGAAGTCGTCTGGGCTTTTTTCTCACAAGTGACCTGTGAACATTAGTGAAATATTCCAAGACTGAGATTCCAACAAGTTTTTTATGCCGAAAACAGCAAAAGGTCATCCTTCTCAAAAATGATCTTTGAACACATGCAAAACATTCTGCATGCTGTCGGTTGATTTTTAAGGTTGGTAGTGCAACTTTACATAATCAACACAGAACAAGATCGCAGTGATGCTAAATCGGGAGATCGACACTGGAGGGATATTAATAACTCAATTGACTTTCCTAATATTTTTTTAAACTTATGCAACAAGTGGAATATGCATTATCTGTCAAAGATCCTGATGTATCAGATTTGGAATTACAAGTCCGATACTGACATGATGACCCCCCCCCCCCCCCCCCCCAACAGGCTGCGTGTAATAATGTCCTACAGAAAAACGACTGTATGATCGAATGTGGCACAGCTCTCAAAGTCAATTCAAGTTCCCCCCACTGCCCAAACCGCCCACCAGCTTTGCAGATCACACTCTTGCTGGTTGGTGTGATCTAACTTAGTCAGCTTATAAAAATTACATCCAGTCCTGCTCACTGTTTTTCTAAAGGTGTTGAAATGATATTTGCAGTCTGTTTGTTCTCACATGCAAATATCTTGGCCACAGGCACAATAAAATAACTGCTTCACAGATGGGAGATGAGCGCCGACCCCGCTGCTTCGTCCTTCCGATGTGTGTGTGTGTCTGGTGAATCGGCCTTTCGTGATAAATAGTTGTTCTCATTTTTATTAGGCCAGAGCGCCTATCTAGTTCTTATTATTTTTCCTCTTTCTACAGAAGTTTGCACCTTGTGGCTTCACGCAGCAGCTTTACTGGGCAACTCATATCCCTCAGCTCAACTTCTTATAAACTTGCACAACAATGTACTGTCCGGCAGAATGCTTGTCACATGTGCCATATGACGGAACCCTGAACGGTGTCCAGTGTTAGTAATCATTTTGCTGACAGGAAGGAAGGGTGTCTCCATCGAAGACTTCCTGTTGTGCCGTGTGACTCATGTGTTGGTCCTTGTGCTGCTCTTTTCCTTTTCCCATCGTTCCTCCCCCCCCAGGACATGTCGAAGCTTATCCTCTCTCAGTTCTCCATCACATTCTTCTTCATTCACTTTATTGGTTTTCGTTGGACCATCTGTCCACATTTGAACAGTCAATATGATGCTTTAGTTGAGAGTCATTTTTTATGCCTTGCCCCTCCAGCTCTTTGATCGATGTGCTGATCAAAGGCAGAAGCGTGTCAAAAAATATTCTATAGCAGAGAATCTGGAGTGATGATTGGAACCACGCTCATGCAGAAAGTACAAAGCTGCTTCCTGCAGCATATTAGCTTATCTTAGCATAAAAACTGGAAACAGCTTGCTTTGCTCATTGCAATGGTGAAAATGTGTCTGTTGGACTATTTCCTGTTCACACTCATGGGAAGTTGCTATCCCTTACAAGAAATAACCCATTAATAATCTACATGAGATTGGTGTCTTTGAAAATAGTTTCCAAATTGAAGATAAATCTCCTGGACTCTGTATTGAAATCATTGTTTTCCAATCTGTTATAAGAAAATAATTTTCGTTATGATTATTCAAACCAACGTATCCCGTCCTCTTTATCCTAATTGCGCTCCCTTTATCCTCGTTCGCCATGTTGACTCAAATCAGGAAAATGCTGATGGATGTCTGGCACGTTAATCACTGTGCAAGGAATGAGATGCCAATGCAATCCAATTAAGATGGTATGTGGAGCTAATCAAATCTGTCCAAACTAATGAGAAGACAAATCGGAGGACAAGAGGAGAAGGAACAGTGTTAAGGCCAGTTGGAGATGACGGGGAAGAGGAAGCCACGCTCGGCCTCACACTCAGGCTAAATGGCATTAGTGTCACCAAACAGGCTGATCATGTGACATATTTTCATTATTTATTTAACCTGAAACACACATAAATTACACCACGTCAAACATCCCGTAGAGTTAGTTTCCTGACTTTGACAACTTGTAATTGGAGAGAGACAGATGTCTAAACAAACACGTGCACATGGATTCACTGCAGGTCGCACCTTTCCTAGACCGCGCAGGCACATCAGCACTCGGCTCTGAATGCTCGTACCATGCCATGTTTCTGTTGCTTGTTTTTGTCCCAGCCTCCTACTTGCCTACTCATGTTAACTCAGAATGTGTAAGCCTCCCCACCATATGGACTCTGGGGGGGCTTAATGGCCCTTCAGCTCGCCCTGTTCCAGGGTCTGCTGTTTAAATGGAGTTCAGGGAGATCCCTGTCATGTTATCGTTTGCTTCAAACTTTGTCTGTATTCTCAAAAAGGAGTCCCCCCCCCACACTCACCTGTCAGATAATGTTCTACAAAGCTGCGAGCACATTTTCCTAATTCTCTGTTTGCCACCGCCGAGTGTTCTCATGTTGTGTAATTATTATTTGTGATCCGCGGATCTCAGCAATCCAGGATGGGCAGATGGCAATGACTCGCTGTCTCTCTCCTCCTCTCCTTCATCTCACATTTTTGTTTTCACATGCTCGATTGTGTTCGTGTGTGTGGGATTACATGTCTCGTTGTCTCAGTGTGTGTGTGTGTGTTCTGTTTTAGGAATGTCTACTCTGCTGACCATATGGTACGACACTGCCTGCTGGGTAAAGATAAATCCCTCATGCAAAGGCAGCAGAGACAGCAGCACACACACACACACACACACACACACACGATACACACCACCCTATTACCACTACCATAATATCATGTACTTGTGTATTGTAATTAATCCACACCTTCATGTCTGTTGTATAATGGCAAACCCAATGAGCCCAGTCTTGTGTTCATCGGCCAGTCTCTCTGCTCATCTCTCCTCCTCCTCCTTTGCCTCCCTCTCCTCTCCTCTGGCGGATTTGTTTTCTACCTGCCTGCCTACACTCGTCTGCATCTCATGCTTTCCATCTATCTCTGAAGCAACTTGCCCCCGTCCTACCTGAGTCACCAGGCCTTTCCTGAACCAAGCAATGCAGAAGGCGCCTCTTAGCTTCTTCCCACACATCTAACTATCCATATTTGTCTAGCTATTGTGTCGACTGTAACGATCCTGCATGTTTTTAAGAAATGTAAGAACATAATGAAGGTCGCTGGTGTGGCAAGTCACGCTCATTTTTCTTGCCGAGATATACCGTAATAGATGTCGATTTGTGTCTTTGATTTTGGATTGAAAAATCAATTTCTATAGTCTCTCACTTGTCAGTCTAACATTGAGATGCATAATGTTATGTGTTCATACATGGTAAAAATAACTGCTGACTCAGCAGGTTGGACGGGTGATCACAGAGGGTTTGAATGAGCCATCGGATTACCAGCCTTATTCTGTGGAGGGAATGGAAGTAAGGTTGAAAATGATCCTATCCAAACATCCTTCTTAGTTTACAAACTAGATTAATGTAAGGCAATCATACTTAGAGTTTATTAATCTCATTGTTTTTTTTTGTTTTAGATTAACTTTCTGATTATCTGACCATTTGTAGTCATCCAATTAAATTTCATTGTGGGGTTTTTTTGTGTCACCAGTTCTCAGTGAGTCCAATCAAAATTAAACTATGAAAAGAAATGTAAAAAATTAGACCCAAGGTTTTTTTTTATGTGCAACTTTTACATTTCTATGCTACATTATTTATAAAATACATCAATGTAAAAAAAATAAATGTAGACTTCGTGCTCACTTTGATGGAGTGTATTTGAAACAGCCGAATAGGTTTTCCGGTAAAATAAATGGAAGCAAAAAATAGAAAACAAAAATCTGAGGCGGTAATCGAGGCACATTTATTGTTAAGAAGCTCAAATATGCAAAATCACAACCTGTTTAATGTTTGCATGTTTCTGCTTGTGTGAAACCTGCACAGACTTGCATCTGAGCCAGACTGCACAAAAACAGAAGGTCACTAAAATCAAAGTACCTCAAACCTCCCACGCTTCTCCTGTTGTCAGTCTCTCTCGCTACGATTATACAGATCACATAAAACTGCGTACCTCTGTGTGTGAGAACGCTGCGTTCGACGCTGAAACATGGTGTTTTCTTTTGAGATGTGGGAAGACATGGATTGTTAACCCCCCCCCCCCCCCCCCCCCCCCCAACCTCATCTTGTGCCACCATGTCTGCTAACTGTCGAATCAGGTAGCGTGGATGATGGCACAGCTGGAAGGAAAATAGAAAGAGACATACAGAGAAAGGGTCGGAGAGGGAGACAGAATCTGTTAAACGGAAGCTGGTTTTTTTTTTTCCTGGATTTTCTTGGATGGATACAAGCAGGGATGAAGTGGGAGGCAGACACACGTAGAGGGAGGTTAGGAATAAAGAGACAGGCACAGGAACAAAAGAGACAGAATTTCTTAGGTAGCTTACTAGCTTAGTCACCATGACAACAACACACTTAAACAAGCATTAAATTGGTGCTGTCTGCACTTGTCAGCTGTATCTCCATCCACGCTCTCTGTGCAAAGTATGTAATTACACTATGATTTGTGGATGCCGTGCACCAGCACGAACCTGCCTATGATAGGGAATATATCATTATGTTTTTTTCGTAATGCAATGCAATAATATGACTCTGTTTACTGCCACATCAGTTTCTGCAGGAATGTTTTGCATCACCAAATGGATTTGGTGCATTGCATTTGGAACTTATAGGTGTGCGGTTGCGAGTGAGATTCTCTGAGAGCAATTAGAGTCTGGAGATGAGTCACTAGATGACTGGCACTTAAACGCAGCTGCGCTGTTTCTGTAAGTCAGACAAGGCAAATTGTTAGCACGGACTCAGGTTCCGTGGAAGACCAGGGAGGATATGTTTACGCTGATTTGTATTTGAGACTGGATCTCTCACTTTCTCTCACATCTCATTTAGCATTTAGTATCTAATGTCCCTTCTGTCAACAATAAAATGCGCATATAGCAATGCCAAAAATTGAGATCTGAGCAAACACAGAATATTTTACATGAGCTCTTCAGGTTGGGACTTGTTTGTCGAGTATGTGATGCAACACATAGGTCTGGGAAGCCTGAAACAGAAGAGGGCTTTTGCTTCAAGCACGTCTGACTCTCAGCCTCCGTCTATTTCTATCAGGTTCCAACATCAACATTTGCTTTATTATCCGTCCATGCACACTGAAATCCTTTGGGACAAGTGAGAAGCGCTGCAGCGATGCGGTACTAAGCTCCAAATGTGTCTCTCAGGATCCAAATGGTTATATTTGAAAACAACTGTAGGTGGCAGAGAGCAAACATCCAGGCCAGGAGAAGATGGAGATGTAAGAATGTAACAGCTGCACTGAGAGATAGGCATATTCATGCATGGGGATTTAGAATGGTTTTGTTGATTTTATAGCATAAGAGGAGTGCATGTGTAAAGACCGTAAACAGCAATGGAGGCTGTTATTGTAAGCCATAGTTAAAACCATCAATCACTGGGATAAAAAGATCACGTTTGTTTCACTTTGATATTCCATTTCTTTCCAATTTCATAGAATTGATGCTGAACTTGATTTAGATGCATGTCCTTTGCACAAATGTTACTTTTTGGGGGAATTATTCACCCCAAACAGCAAACATCCCATGTTGGCCAGTGATGATCGCTGTGGGCCCGCCTTTTCACACATGACTGTGGGACATTTTGTTGACACGTTATGTTCGCGACCCACAACTTTACATTAAGAAGCTAAGAACAACACACTCGTGACAGGGCTTCTTGCTGTTTCATCAACTTGTTCCAACAGCTCTGTGCTGTTACCGCCTCTGGTGGTGCAACAGTGACTTCCCTGCTGCATTTACAACATTGATACAGAATGGAATTTCAGTTATTTCACTGCTCTCCATTTCCTCATCGCTATCTTTTAATGAATCTGACATATTCATGAGACAATCTGATAGATGCGGGGGTTTTTTTATAAACCTTTTCCATAGACATGACTCATTCCCTCAGTAACAGAAAGGGGAGACCTCTCTGGGCTGTAACTGAAATAATATGGCACATTTTCTGTCTGTGAATGAGACAACATTAATGTTCGTTTGTTCATGCAGCACCCCATAACTAAAACAGGAAATATTTCCTTTTGGTCATGGTGATTGGCATTCATTCTCATTTTGTCACCATTGTCAGTTGCAAACCCATCAGACCTCCGTCGAGCACCTCACCCTCCCTATATAAAATGTAGCCCGATTTCAACTGGATTTTTAAAAAAAGCTTCCATTATATGTAAATGGGAAAATCCGGATCGCGATGGTGTCCGCATTCCGGAGCCGATCCAGCTAAAATTCGGTGGTAAGATAGAGGTCCCCACCCTACATGACTGTGACAAATACTTTAAACATCGGTCAATAATCAACTGAGATATTGTGGAACATATTTTGAAGCTCCATTGACTGCAATGCTACCAAAAATTGTATCAACTGTTCGAGGTAAGATTTCCAACATTTCCTGAAAATGTCATCACAATCCATCCAAAACATTTTGAGTTCTCCTGCTACCAGTCAAAGCAACGCATGCAATGCGGAGGCAATGCTTTCCTACATTCTGGGATTAATAAGAGCAGAGGAATAATAATTGGTTTAACACATAAACGTGGGGGTCTGTGGGATACCAGACAATAAGGATGTAAAGTCGACAATCCACAGAGGTGATTAAAAAAAATAGGAGAGTCCTTTATCACAGACATACAGTTTGTGTTTTGATGTAAGAACACCCAGACTCAGCTGTGCATTCCTGTGAAGTGAATTCATTCTCCATGCCTCCTGGGGCATACACACTAACTCTCTCGCTCTGTGTCTCTCTCGCTCAGACACACACACACACGCTGCAGAGTATTGTTGCTGTGTCTGAGGCTGCAGCTGATAAGGTATAGGGTTAGGTTGCACACTGAGCACAGGAAACTGTGCTCAGTGTGACCAAAGAGAGAACCTCCGTGCTGTCGATCAGCCTGCATTCTGCCCTTTGGCCACCAGGCAGGACACAAGGGGGCGACTGTACACGTTGCATCTATTGTGTTTTGTTGAATGGCGACCCAAACACACTGATCTAGCTCTGTTTTTTTTTGTCTGTCACTGTGTTCAAAAGCTA
Organism: Brachionichthys hirsutus; assembly: GCF_040956055.1. Classification (NCBI taxonomy): domain Eukaryota; kingdom Metazoa; phylum Chordata; class Actinopteri; order Lophiiformes; family Brachionichthyidae; genus Brachionichthys; species Brachionichthys hirsutus. Next base: position 285,253 of record NW_027180338.1, read on the forward strand.
TGTCGTATCTCACTGATGATGTTTGCAGGTGATTTTTACACATGGAAACAAGACCATCACATCTCTGTTATATTTGGCTACTTTACACATCTTCGGATGTGCCTCCATGTGTCCATGTTGGAATGTTCAGGTCTTGTTGAATCTGTTTCAATTGTGTGGATTTAATTCCATAATTTTGGAGGCTGTTGTTAAATGGTGCTGTGGAAATACACAGTATAACACTGTAAGATGTTTAAGAAATACAGAACATGATGAAATATTCGGGAAATAAACTATTAGCTGTAGAACTATTTAGCATAAAAAATAACACAACTGATAACATATTTGACATATCTAGCCAAATAATGGAAAGATTAAAGTTAGTGACTGACAATCTTTAATTGTTGTAATTTCAATGGAGTTTCCCTATCCTTAGCAAATAATGAATTTTTTGGTCATATAAACCTTACCAACCCATGGTGGACAACATTCTCTGAAACATCTAAACACACTTTTAAAGCTCAGGTGTTCTTCCAAAAATCCAATAATAGGCGTTGATAAAAATGAGTTCTGTGTCAGACGCGGCATTAAATACACAAACCAAATAGAGAGCAGTCAAGAGGGACTCATTGGATATGCTGCGCTCGACAACAGCTTTTGTTGTTGGCTTTCCCTTCACGAGCAAACCCAAGGAGTGTGGCGGAACGCTAAGCTCTGACTGCATTGAATCCATTTCTACCTGCATCCCAGGAGCATCAGCAAGCAAAATGAAGCCCGTGGCCTGTTTTGTATCCAGCTTTCTGATTTAGTTCGTGATGTGAAAGAGTGTCATGGTGAAATGCTCCATTAGTCTGTGGGGGTCACAGTCACACAGCTCATTCGGGAGAGGAGGCTCTGCTCCAGTGTGCCTTCCTCACAGAGTGGGAGACAAAGACGAGGGTGGAGAGGATGACTCACAGTGTGTAGGTGCAGGAAAAACAGATTACAGTCCTGGGGACCTTTTATTGCATCTTGGATTACGAAAGAGTGGGAAAACAGACACACAAATAGAGACATGGAAGCCTGCCGCTCGGAGCAACAGGAAACCCAAAATAACTTGTGCGTGTTTATCTATTTATATTGTGGCAAAATTAATTAGATGACTGATAAAAGATCTAAATAACATGAATGCATTTAGATTTGGCTGCTGTTGATTTCAGATCAAATGTTGTCAAAGTATTTGTCAAAATAAATGGGAGTACAGCAGCCCTCCATTCGCTTGTTTGTCTACAGCCACTTAATCCGCTTTGTGGGTCACGGGTGTGGCTGGAGCCTAACCCAGCTGTCTACGGGCGAGAGGCGGGGGACTCCCCGGACAAGACGCCAGCTCATCGCAGGGCCACACACAAGACAAGCAAACACTCACACCTACGGACAATTTGGATTTGATTCTAATCATCGAAGCTGCATGTTTTTGAAGGAAGCCTGAGAACCCGGACCCACACAGACATGGGGAGAACACAAAAACGGCACAGTAAGGACTCAAATCTGGAACCTTATTGCTGTGAGGCAACAGCGCTACCCACTGCGCCACTGTGCTGCCCCCAATGGGAGGATGATGCAGACTAAATATTTAAAGCGATTGATGGCCTCTGTGGCTCTTAAGCACATCCTTATGCTTGCAAAGTTACTCTACTGCTCTCAGGTCAGATTTTAAGGCTTTGAGCCATGAGTTATCAAAGCGCCTGCTGGAGGAGTTTGACAGACTTATCGAACACAAAGGCGATTATTGTGGAAGGTTTTTTGACTCATACTGGTGATTCAAGATCATTGTTGCATCAATTGCGTAATTTAATATTGGATTTATTTTTATTTGTATTGTTATTTGTATTGTTTTTTGTGGATGATTTATGTACGAAGGACTTTCAACGGAAACAAGCCCGCAAGGGCTTTTTTGAAATGCTCCTCTTAGACAGGATGTTTGACGTTATTTGTACTGTAATACATGCTACTGTTTGACTGTACTTGTACTGTAATACATGCTACTGTGTGACTGTACTTGTACTGTAATACATGCTACTGTGTGACTGTACTTGTACTCTAACATTCTATCTAATAAATATATTCATCATCATGATATTGGCTTTTTTCTGCATTTTGTTTTTTTTACATTTTCTTTATATAGATTTTTTTTTTAAAATCTCTATTCTCTGTGAACTGAGAATCATGTCTCTAACGCGACGGATTTAGTGTCTGAAGGGGATGAACTCCAGACACCCTGACTTCCCCTTAATGCTACGTGATAGCGTCTTTCATTTTTACTGAATTGCATCTCTCAGACGCTTAATGATGTAAATATTGAAAGTATATTTAAAGTTGAATGTTGCTTGGGATAATGGAGCAGATTCATCCTCCATGAAGAGGATATCTTTGTCAGTCGACATGCGCGGTTAAAGAAATACCAGAACAAGAAGCCCTCTTGTGTGCCAGCTTTGTGCGCACTGTTGAGGGTTTACTTCAGCATTCCGTGGACTCATTAAATTAGCTGTGAATCAAACAACATGACAAAGGGCTTCTTGTAACTCTCCCGGTCTTGAGGTTTATGGGATGAGTGGAATATGAGGTTGGTTTTGTTCTGCACAAACAGACAATCAGTTAAAGCTGAAGTTTACAACGAGGTTGTTCCCAAATTGCGTGACAAAATAGCGATCTGGGATTCCCAACAAGTTGTTACAAAATCCCAGTCAGAGTATTATGGTCTGCTGCTTTAACGGTTAAGGCATGAGCTCACCGCGTTCACTGATGAGCTCATGCTGCAGTGTCTTAATTCATTCATGACCAAGATTGTTTCTTTAAAATTCTTCCCGGAGACCTTTGTGTTCACTTCAGATTTCCATACATCTTTAAAGTCTTGCTGCGGTGTTGGACTCAATGACGTCCGTGTGTGTATGTACCAACGGCGTCATTGCATTTGTGCGATTTATTTAGGTGTTTTCAGCCCTCCGGATTTGTGTCATTTCTCTCCTCCAGCTGTAGTTCGTACAGGCACAAGCTTCACGAGACAAAGTACCAGTGTTGCTGTTTTTCAACTTTGACCCAGGAAAACAGAAAGCCTCATAAATATAAATTGTCATTGTAGAGAAAGCGAATAATCTCACCGGTCTGACGATTGAAGACCAGCTGGGAACAAGGATGGATATTTAGTTGGCGAGGAAAACGATGTGAGCAGATGAGAGCTGCCAGATTTGTCGGTGGCTTCAGTGACATGGTGGGTGGAAGTGTTGTTCAGCAGTATTCTGGGCCACTCAGGAACAGCCATGGCAAGTTGAGAGGAGTGGGAGGAAAGACTGACAAGCGTTGGAAGGGAGGGAACTATAAAGGCAGCCTCTGTAGTTTGACTGACTGACAGGACACTGAGGTGTGCGTGACGGCTGTATCGCAGAGACGTTTAGAGGACCAGTCGTGTTGAGCAGGCAGAAGAGAGTTGTCAAGCTGTGCATTTTTACTTTGCCTCTCAGTAAATATTTCTGCACTGAGAGTGAAAAGAGGATTTTATTTTTATGTTTTGCCTTCTCTTAAAAATGACGCTCACCTTGGGCATCTGCAGCTGGTTTTGTGATATTGGACGAGTAGCAGGCTTCAATAATGATTGGCCTCAGTAGACTTTGACTCACAACCTTGTTACAGGATAAGAGATTGGAAAAAAGGGGGAAGAAACTGCATAGAACAAGTGGGAAATATCATATGATGGTTAAATAAAGCTGGAAGAGGAAATAAATAGCCCTTGGCAGGGGGTGACTAAGGCTTAAATGCAGAGAGACAAAGCTTTTGTGTTTGTGTTTGTGTTTATGTACAATGTGTATTCAATGTTTGAATTCCAGTTTCATCACTTTGTCCACTCAGATTTGATTTAATGTCTAGTGTATGTTTTTGCATGTATTTGCAGAATGCGAGAAAAAAAAAACTTTTTTTTTGTGTGTGTTGAAGGTAAATGGTCATCACTGTTTGGGAACCCACTGTGTAAACACACAGAAGAAAAATAAATTCCTTTTGAAGACATCTGCATTCCTTCTCTTCAAACATTGTATTCCACAATCTAAAAAGGCGTCTGATGAGATTAGCACCACAGGAGCGTCATCATGTTCCTCCTTTCATATCCGCATCTCTTTACTCTGTTTCTATTCTGGCTTTCTGCAACCATATGACTCAAACCAACTCTGCAAAACAAACGCTGAGTCAGCTTTAAGATTGTGTGTGTACTTGTGAGTATTAGTCAGAGAAACGTGACCCATGGGACTTGTGTTGTAGCTGCAGTAAATCCCAAAGCTAAGCAATTATCCCTAAATTGCATCCAGCATATTGCTAATGGATTGCAGTTTTCACAGCTGTTTACCTAAAATGCAATGATGAATCATTAGGTGCGGACAAAAGACAGACGCCAATCGAAATTGAGGTATTGGAAAGAGGCAAGGAGTGATCAATTTAATTGATGTTCAAGCTGAACCAGCAAAAGCACAAGTGGAAAAAGTACACACATCAAGCAGTTACAGTTACCTGCGTAGACTTTGACTCTGGTTGAAGTAGAAGTATTGCATTAAAGTAATGCATGCATGTATTTGGAATTTTACATGACAATACGCTATTGCAGAAATGTATGTACTTCAGGAAGATTGATCTATCAAAAGTGAAAAAGGATCTTTTGCGCAGGACAGCACAAATGAGCAGCTCAAAATATGCCGTGTATATATTGTGATGAGTATTATTTGTTAGCTGGTTATTACAAGCAGCTGATGTGCGAGAATGAAAAACCTTTTTACACTTTGACTGTCAGAAAGCTAAAACTCCCCTAAATTTAACAAATGCAGCCACACCTCCACCTCCAGCTTTCATCAAATCCTGCTTATTTTTTTTGTCCATGCCGGATTTTCTGCAACATGCCACATGATGATGTCATCATTCAGGGGCACACAGCCAATGAGAATCCTCAGAGGGGGGAGTCAACCACAGGTCAACACAAAAATGTTGGCCAATCGGGACCCGTATCCATGGTGATTAGCTATGGTTGAAGCATGTGGAAGTGCAGCCTTTGTTGGCTCCATATGCACGAGTATACATACATGCTGTGTTAGTCCAGTCCAGTGGGTATGCTCATGAAGCACACAGCGCTGCTATCAGCATGGGACACCATGGTGAAGTCCCACACACACGCACGCACGCAATTAAGAGCTGTTATCCTAGTTCTGTGACATATGGCTCATGCATTCATAATGTAATCCATGATTTTGTTTCTGCTGTTTCTACATTCCTTTACATCAATTACAAGTTAAAGGAATCGTAATTATGGTCTTTGGTTTTACCCCTGTATTGTTCTTTGAGAGGATGGATGAGGACGTGTGTGGGAGGCAGCCAAGGGTGAGGAGAGGGGAGGCAAGGACACCGAGCAAACAGCGCAGCTGAGAACTGCAATGGACTCTGGATTAAAGGAAAAGGAGGAGAGGATGGCAAAGAAAGGAGATAGGTAGGATGTGAAAAGGTCAGTGTGTGTAGCACTTTTTTCTAAATGCCAGAGGACCGAGACAGATCAGGAATGTTGTGCGCATACCTCAGTGATTAGTGACTTAAATATTCATATTCAATCTGCCTACTGGAGCAGGTGAGCCACAGTGGACAGAGGAGAGGAGGTGGGAAGAGCTGCTCCACATGGAAATATATTCAGTGACATTCCGTGTCTCTTCTCTGAAACATTTGACTTGACAAATAATGCAAGTTTTAATGTAAAGATTTTCTCGTTATGCTTTATTCATCACTGCTTTGCTTCAGGATTATCAACCGAGATATTGAGGAACACATTTTGAAGCTCCATTGACTGCAATGTTAACGGATATTTCAAAGTGATCTCGAATCCAGGATCTCTTCTGGATCATCACCAAAATGTAATCATCTGTTCCTGGTAACATTCCCAACATTCCCTAAACATTTAATCAAGATCTGTCCATAACATTTTGAGTTATATTGCTAACAGACAGACAAACATCGGCGATTACATAATGGTTTATTACCTCCACCTTATTACCTCCACCATACTGCACTTCCTCTGCAGAACATAATGAGGATGGTCACATGGTGTCTACAGGAAGAATATGTACTAGCATGGAAATGTTGTGGTAATAAATGCTGATAGTTAAGTTAATATCACTTCACTTCATTGAATGGAAATAATTTATATGTGTTGCATACACAAGGATAAAAGGAAGAGGGCCTTTAAAAAAAAAAATTTTTCTTTTTTCATAATGATGGCACAATGAAAGCACATGTTATGTAATCTGTTACCGGTCTGTGGTTACATTACATTAACATTTCAAACCCACTGATCATCGTATAGCTTCAAATATCCACATATAATTTATGATTGGACTTCAATAACAGAAAACGTGAACAGTGTCAGTAATTTGTATGTTAAACATGTTATTATGTAGGAATATGTTCTCAGGTCTCCTCTTTGATTCCATGTGAGCACTGGAGAAAAGGTGGCGCACTAGGGCCACACGGTGGCGCACAAACTACACAACGCGGATACGTCTACCCGACCAGTTGACAAAACCTATCAAAGTTGACGTCTGCTTTAGAGTTTCCATGTAAGTGATGGAAAGTTTCCGTTTTGTGCATTCAATGAGAAGTTATGATTGAATCGCAGGATTATGTTACAGGATATAGATTTCTATCTAAATCTTCTGTTACCTAATGCCACTCCCAAAAAAAGAGATCTACAGACATATTTTGTAAACACAGTGCAGGACGTCAATAATTCCAGTATTTGATCATTGATTTGATGTTCAACGCCCATTGCATATGCAGCGGATTCAAATTCACAGTTTGGATTATTTGTAGCCTCGCATTAAAGTTCAGTTTAGTTTAGTTTATTTGTTTGTTTCAAGCAGAATAAAAATAAAAATAAATAAATAAATAATACCTTTTCGTGTACAAGAAACCATATATCGACCAAAGAAACAAAAACCCAATAAATATGTCCAAAACAAACACCAAAGGTCATGTACACAAAAATAGCAAATAATACATTATATCGTGCTTGAAAAGGAGTGGGAAGAAGAAAACTTATTAAATCCCACCCCCATAATACAACTAAAATGTCATATCTGTTGGAATACTAATAATGGAAAAAAACAAACAAAACAATTAAGGAACATTTATATATAGGATAGAAGTGATAATGTGAAATCAATGAATTACTACGTTTAAAAATCACTATTTTCATGGACTGTTGCAATTACAATATCAACCACGAGGTGGCGCAAAACAACAATTAGTCCATTTAGTCTGGCTCAAAACCAATATGCAATGTTTTCTGAACTCGCATGAATAGTTTGATATTCACTGAACGATTGATCTCATTTTAGACCTAAATGACGTCATATGATGAAATGAACCAACCAACCGGACATTATCACCATTATTTGGTTTATATGAGTCCAATTTCATTAAAAACGTCATAAAAAAACAACGTAAACGAACGTTCTCCCATCTAAACTGATCACCACAGCTTGAAGTACAGCAGTAGTAGTTTCTGCATACTTGGGAAGTTGGGAGTAAAGTTTCCCTCTCATTTCCATCGCCCTCCTTCCTCCTCCTCCTCCTCCTGAAACCGCTCAGCGCTGTCAACACGCTTCAGACGCGCACATTGCTGCCGACCTGAGGACGAACAGACACTCAGATTCTCACCAACTTCATTTGGTTTCGATTGCGCTCTAAATGAAGGCCATAAAATTTGCCAGAGAAGGATTTTTTTTTTTTGCAACAGGTACAATGATCGGATTCTACAGCAGCTCCACTGATTAGAGGTAAATTCTGTTTCCTTTGGATAAATACATTAATCCTGAAAATGATTTGTGCTCTATCTGAATCTGGACATTTCGGCATTGCTTTATGTCTGTCATAAACCTTATGAGCAAATTTGTTGGGATAAAAATAAATAAAAGAAAGACCCAAAGACAGTTCTGCAACCCTGGTGCCGTTGTGGCACCATTTGAATACACTTTTGAAGAAGCCCTGCAAGCTGTGTGCTTGAAATAAGGCCAGTTCACCCCAGTGAACATAAACAAAAAGATTATGAGCTGCTTGTTTAGCCTCTGATTTTTTTGTCGTTTCATAAGTTTAGCTGCCAGTATCTCGACCGAACGTCTGTTAATGAGTAAACTTTGAACATTTGGACACGGCTCGCAGGTCTTTGACACTGATTGCTATTCCTGTCTTTTGTTTGCCCTTTAGGGGTACGATCAGTTCTCCACAGGGCTGCAGTGTTTGCTCTGTGGACTCTGGGTTTGAACAGAGCTAGTGAAGAACACACAGACCCTGTAAGGTCATGGATATCGGCAACGATGTGGATCTGTCTAATCCCAACATCACCCCTTTGTGGAAGCGTCGCACAGATTTGCATAAACCGAGACCCTTCAGCTACCACGCAAATGGCGCTATGACCACAGACTTCCCTGTGGAGGACATGAAGTCCTCTTGTCCTTCAAATCAACCTGCTGAGAGACTGACAGTCACGCCCCACCTCTCAGGGAAAAGCACTTCGGTATTGAAGCATGTTCTGCGCAAACCGACAAAGAAAAGCAGAGTGGTTCGGAGCATCAGTATCGGTCACTTCTCCAATGGAATGTTTTTGTCCAAATTTAAGTCCGAGCATGGCAAATCTGCTTGTCTGGATAAAAGAGTGTGTAACGGAGACTGCGACAAGGGGCAGAAAAAAAATGTAGTGACAGTATCGTCTGATAACCAGCACCAGGACTCCCAGAAACCCCTGTCCAGTCCAGCAAGTATCAGGTCGCAGAAAAACCAGAAAGGATTTGCCATGAGTTCTCCCTCGCCTGAACCCACTCCTGTTAATGATTCCCCTCCTGCATTGTGTCCTTGCCCTCCAAACAACAGCAACTATGATCACTGTCAACTGTCCTTCATTCCATCGGCATCCAGCCCCTCTCCTCCACTCCAACATACCCCCACCCCCTCGCACAGCTCCACATCCAGCATTCTCTCTCTCTCTTCCCTCACGTCCTCTGACCCCCCGACTCCACGCTCCCCGTCCCCTGCAGACAGAGGACAGGCACCTCGCAATCCGTCCTCTGTCTCATCTGCCTCCTCACAGGATACTAGACATTCCTCTTCCTCCATCTCCTCCATCTCCTCCATCTCCTCCATCTCTCCGTCACTTTCCCCAACTATTTCTCCCTCTCCCTCCGTTGTCCTCAGCACAAACAGCCCTGCTGCCCTGAAGATGGGAACCCACCAGCTCATTCCCAAGGGTTTAGCATCGGATGTTCGGCAGAGCAAGGCACCACCCCCCGGGACACAAGGACCGAGCTTGGCAGGGCTGCTGGGGTTGGACAATTCAAAGAGGGCACTAAAAACCATGAGCATGGTGGAAACCGGAGCCTTCTTTTCTACAGGCGGACCCCTTAATGGGGGTCGAGATGAAGAAAGTGAGAGTCCTGGGACGCTCAGAAGAGGCCTGAGGAGTAAGTCCTATAGGAAGGCTTGTGTAAGTGGAGTAGACAGAGAGGAACCGTCTGTCGATCAAAGGGCCCATCAGTTGTCCCAGCTTGTCATTCAAGGGTCACATAATGATAACCCAGCATCAGCAGACAGCCCATCAAGTCCTGACGGTGTCACCCTCACCAGCCCTGGAGCGGCCAAACCTGCAAGCCCTGGCGCACGGAAACCTGCAAGCAACGAGAGTTCAACGCCTGCCAGCCCGAGGACAGAAAAGTCCAACACCGCTGGACAAATCAAGGTGAGAAAACTCATCAGAGAAAAGGCAGTGGTTGGTGTTGATCAGGATCAGCACACCTTTAAATACTTTGAGGTTTTACATTGCTTCCTTGGTTGGAGCAGATTAAGAGTTCATTACAATCGTCTGATTGGTTAATATGTGTGTGCTATAATTGCTTTGAGTCTTATGTATGGGGGGGGGGCGGAGTAGACAAAGTGCAATCTGGGAAACTAAGACACAGACTTGAGAATTGAGGAAAAAAGTTCCGAGCAGCAGCAGTTCTGACAAAGCCTTACAAGGAAACAATAAATGTGCTGTTGGAAGACATGACGTAATGTGACACCGTGTCCACACATACACACATTTACACACAGTGGCTCTTTAATTAGGCGGGGGTCACTGACAGAGGTCACCAGAAAGGCCACAGACAGGTCATAGGCAGGGGGCAATAAGGACACAAGCCTTTTTCATCAGTGTGTGTGCCTCATTATTCTCTTAGAGATTATCCAGGTTCTCGCGTTTGTGTTTTATTTGTGTTTCGTTTTTCTTGTAGAGTCCAGATAGGAAGAAACAGTTGACCACACAACGGACATTTGACAGCGAAGGTGAGAATCACTCGTCTTTTTTTTAACGTCTTTGCCTTTATCTCACTTGTATCTGTTATTCCTATTTATACTGCACATATGTACGCGCTCACTCGTAGCTACGCTGCCAGTGCATCCCGCTCGTCGTAACACCGGTTTCTTGTCGTTATTTAACATACTTTTAAATTTCCAAAAGCCCGTCATAACTCCGTCAACGTTAAAACGGGTGTGTCAGTAAGTAAGGACCATCTGTATTAAGTCTGACAACCCGGAGCTGTTGCGGTCGGTGGGGAAGCACCCTTAAACTTCAACATGATAAATGTCTGTATCAAACACTGTGTTCCAGAGGAAGAGCTGTACCAGAACTACCAGGAGAAGGCTTTACATAATGACTCGGATGAGGACTCCTATTCCAGAGAGCCCAAACCCGATAGTGGCATTGTGGTGCAGTTCAGACCGCTACGAACCTCCTGGAGCCAGCTCAGTGTGGTCAGAAATAATTCCTCTTTTTTTCCTCACCTTTCCCTCCTTCCAGTAGCAGACAAACATACGCCACATGCTCTTGGAATGCTAGTGCTCTGAGGAATGCTACCGTATCCAGTTTGGCCACAGTTCATGCCCATCCTCCCGCTGCTACTGCCCTCCTCCAATCCTCTCAGGTAGCCGAGGAGCAGTTCTTCTTGGTCTTGGGTGGCAGGGAGGCCCATAGTCAGCCAGATCCACAGGATGTCTTGAAAGTGCTGCTGGGACTGATGCCAGTGTTTTGGCAAAGTCAGACTGCAAATATGCTTAAAATGTTGCCTCTACAGACGAGAGTTCCGCATTGCATAATTTAGTTAGGGCTAGAAAGGGAGATAAAGAGGAATACAGAGAAGGGGAGTGAGTTAATTTAGTTTTCTGGCAAGGCATTTCAGTCTGTTTAGCAAAAAATTGGTATGGATGGAGGAAGTTAGGATTCGTTTTTAGATCTAAGGGTAGAGAATGTGAAAATCTCCTTGTTGTTTGGCTGATTCCAGCATCACCAGACTGACCAGGACTATCCCAAAGTCAGTTGTCTTATTTTCTCCACAGCTGCGTTGGGCCAGACAGTACATGATCTAACAACGCAGCATTGTTCCTCCGCTTCTAACACTTTCTTTTAAAAGTGATAGCGTAACACTGGTGTGATGGGAAATTAGATCAATCCAGAGCTAAGCCCAGAACCGGATAGACAGGTTGCCCTCATTTGAGTCCTCTCTGATCGTCTCTATTTCCGCAGTTCCTATCTTCCCACTCCTCATCATTTAGCTTTTGATTAAATGCCACACCCTAGAATTCTTTTTTATGTTTCCAGGAATTCATATAGTTACAGAAAGTATAACTGCTGCATCCTCCCAAGCGGCCTATGCTTCCTGACGGTTCATCAGTTTTCCTGTGCTTCAGAAAAGGAAACATGGATTCAGACTTCAAGAAGAGAACTTTCATATCGGATCTGGAATGATTGTCGATTGTGGTTCATTTTCAGCCGTGTCACAAAACCTTCATTCGGCTGCAAGCTTACTAAAACCTACCCCCCCCCCCCCCCCTACACTCATAGATCATAGATTGTTTTGCTGCATATCCAAAGAGGGTAAGAGGAAGATAAATAATAGGCTGCTGAATGTGTGAGAGGAAGAACCACAGGAGATGTCCGGTTCTTCTGCAGGTTTGTTTGTTCTTATTGTTTGCTGAGTGTTGCCACGCAGGTGCTGGTGTGGTGGGCCTGGACCTCGTGCCTGCATACCAAAGCAGGATAAGGAGCTTGATGTTAGGACAGATCAAATCACTGGATTTTTGCCTGCATGTGGAAAAAAAGAGATTCAATGGAGGCATTTGTTTTTATTGAAGCTGATTTAGTTTGACAAATTTTAATGGTCAGAGCTTTAATATCATTCCATATCCATCCCATAGGATGTTTTTTCAGTCTTACTCAAGTACAAATACTGACAGCATCAACATGTAACACAATTCTTCCCTTTAAAATTAGTATCAGTAAAGCTTTCAGAACTTCAAAAATGATGTAATACACTCTTCTTATTCCAACACCCACCATGTGCCTCTTTAGTTGATGAGGACCTTTCTTTTCCCGTATTCTCTACAACAAATCCATTAACGCTCCATTCAGTGTGGCATGCAAGTGCTTTCCTTGTGTGCCAGGACAACAGGCCACACCCACCCATACACTCCAAACTTAACATGAAACCTTTTTGACAACTTTGTGAAATCTTTTCATGACTTTAATATCAGTTTAAATTGTGTGTTTCGTGCAGGTAAAGAAAAGTGGTCTGTCTGACCGGATGAGCCAGGAGGAGCGCAAAAGGCAAGAGGTGGGAATCACATTTTTGTGTCAGACTTAGAATAATCCAATGTTTACTTTGCATGCAAGATCAATTAAGCATGTCCAATTAATACGGGAGGCTCACTATCATTGGTCGAGAACATTGGTTTATTTAGAGATGGACAAATCATCTCCACTTTCTCCTACTTGACAAAAATGAAGCCAAAATAGTCAGGATAGTGTTGCCATCTTGTAGCGGAGTCTTCGCCATAATGAATAGAGGTGCTTGAGCTCTGGTGTTCTTGACATTTCAACTCCTCTTAATCAATAAAACTAGCCTAAAAATTACAGAAATTTAGTTTTTAGTTGCAGCCATGCTCTAACTGGACCAATACATTAAAGTGTACAGCAGGAATTATGCACTATTGATTATCATACATCTTAAAGCAGATGTTATATGACATTCTATTATTCTATTTACCTGTAGGGAGCAGAGAAAAAGCATTACCCTGATTGTCAATATAAAGCAGCATTCCACACGTAACTGACATGTAGGTGTCAAATGTCAGCCATCAAAGATTCCATAAAATGAAGTATGCAGAGTCACAAATTGATTTTTAAAAAACAAACAAGCAAAGAAAAAACACCCACACGAAAGAGTTGTCCCTTCTTTTCAGCCTTACTCTTTTATTTTCCTCCATCTCCCATTCGTTGCTCTCTTTTCCATTCTTTCAGGCCATTTTTGAGTTGATCTCTTCAGAGCACTCTTATTTGCATAGTCTGGAGATCCTGATCCGCATGTTCAAGAACTCTGCAGAGCTCAGCGAGGCCATGACTAAGACCGAACGCCACCACCTCTTCTCAAACATCACTGACGTCTGTGAGGCCAGTAAAAAGTAAGTGTGTGGTTGTGCTACAGTGTGTTTTCATGTTTAATACACTTTTTTTTTATTGTGGGCTTAGTCATGGCATGTTCTGAAGTGTGGATTTGTAGCATATTCTTTCTCTGCAAAAGTCTAATAGTGTTTGTGTTTGCATTCTTTGGCTTTCATGACAGTTGGTAGGCTGCACTCATTCCACGTGAAGCGTATCTGTTGACGCCATTCGTTTAGGACGGTTGACGTTCTGGCTTCAGTCAAGGTTGCTTCCAGTAACAAAGGATGTTGGTTATGCAGCCTGAGTAGATGTCTGTCTACATGGGAGGTCACACACACACAGTCAGAAGGATTGCAGCATCAAATGAACATTCTGTGTTGCGCGAGGGAGCTCAGAAACAGACCTGATGCATCAACTGTTCACCAAATATTAGTGCAGGAAAAATGCAAAAGTCAAAAGCTGTTGCCATGAGTCTTTATTCCGCTCTTGTTTGATAGTGTTCATGCATAGGCTGTTGAATCTTATACATAGCACAGGAAATGACCTTTCAAGGATCCCATGAACTGACAGAAAGAAGAAGCCATTACATCATCGCTGGAATGAGTTCTATAAACGACTGACAGAATTTCAGCAACAAAACCTTTGACGTTATCCTGACACTGCTCACAAGTCGCCCGCTCCCTAATGAGAACGGTGACGCTTACGACTAAGAGCAAGCAGCACATGATGCACATTCAGTTAGGTGTTACATTTGATTCATTCATTTATTTCCAGAAGTTTATGGATGTGATCCTCAGTAAAACTGACACAAATGATGTAATATTGTTGTTGTTTGTTGTTGATGAGTCACACTGTCCTTGGACTGTTGCTTTTGGGTGTGAAAGACATAATGGAGAATGTGCTTTGGTTATCCTCTCTGAATGCTGTCAAGGTTAATATGCTCCCTTGTCCTCTTTTCTTTATGACATCATGCTGCTATAGGGATTGAATTGTGTCAAAGGAGGATTATTGATGTTTTTATTCCCTGGTCATGCCTTAAAGCCAAGGATCGAAGGATAGGCTAGCATGTGTGTGTGTGTTACACTGATTATTCCAGACCTAATTTGTAAAGGTACAATTCATAGACTATGCACTACTATGGGGTCAGAGATGGGGGAGGCTCCAGCTTCACACAAAGCATTGCTTCCCATAGATAGTCTTAGCAGCGCATTTGCAGATTAACTAAAAAGGTCCAGCTAGTCAAGGTC